>NC_056731.1:1302812150-1302867150 GCF_019279795.1 Protopterus annectens
ATCTAAGATGATGTCTCTGCTTAATTTAGCAAAAGCATTTCAATGTCAAGGAATGGAAATCAAACCAGAAGTGGATAAAAAACAGGCAGCAACTGAATGTGCTAAAAACAAAAGAAAAAAATATAAGATGAAGGACCAGATGAGAAGCCAAGAAATGCGGAAAAAACATAAATATAGTTGCAAGTATAGAAATCTTCTAGAAGAGCCTCATGTTGATCAAGAACAAATGCAGGAATGGTTAAGGAGAGGTGAATTCACATCAAGAAATGAAAGGTTACTATTGGCAGCCCAAGATAGTGGGCTACGTACATGCTGGTTTACAAAGTCCATTGAACATATGGGAGAAACAGACATATGTAGGTTTTGTAAAACTGAATTGGAAACAGTCACACACCTTGTTGCTGGTTGCGAAGCACTAATGGCAGAGGGACTCTATTCTGAAAGGCATAATAATGTGGTGAGACTGTCACACTGGAGATTGTGCAAACATTATGATATCAAAGTGGCTGAAAAGTACTGGAAACAAACCACAAAGAATCATATTAAATGATGAAGTTTATATCACATGGGATTACCCAATACCAGCAGTTCAAAAGATAGATGCTAGAAAACTGGATATAGTGGTCTAAGAGAAGAAGACAAAAGTAGCATTGATGATTGAAATCACCACACCTAGTGACTACAGTGTCTTATGTAGAGGGAAACTCAAAGTCATAAAATACCTGGATCTGCAGGCAGAAACAAGAGCCATGTGGAAGACTGATACCCAGACAGTTCTAGTAGTAGGAGGAGCAACTGGTCTTATGAAAAAAGAATTTACAATCATATTTAGATATGTTACCAATTCATGTAACACTGTATGAATTGCAGAAGGAGTCATTACTGGGCATATTGTGAGTGCTGTGAAAAACACTTTTGGCTGACATCAAAGAGTGAAACAATACTAATTTCATGAACTTTAATCGTACTTTGACTTGGAATGAGGTCCATTTCCATCATGGTTTTAGAAACCCAAAAGACTTGGAGAAATTAAAAACGGCAAAAACCCTAAATGTGTTTTAATCTGCACACTTGGTTTATCATAAACAACCCATAATTCATCTACAAATTTTTCTCTAAATTTAATGCCAGTAAAACTAACATTATGTAACACAACTCAACTACTCTGAAAGGCATTTTCAGCACCCATCCTAACTACCACCATAAGGTTATTTTCCATTATGCCTTATCAACAAGACTATCTTCAGCATTTATTAGTCATTTGTGAACCAGAAACAAATTCATATCACTCAATCTCTGTAAAATTCAGTATAAACGTAAATTCTTTCTTTGTCTATAGAGTAATGAAAAGCATGTGACCATGCTTTGATACTGTGATTAGCCTGTACTAAAGAAGACAGCTCTGATCCCAGCCTTCCTTTCCTTAAGAATCACTGTCACTACTACTGTATTTCCCCTCCATAACATATATATAATCTTCTTTCCAGTACAAAATTATATTATTATTATTATTATTATTATTATTATTATTATTATTATTATTATTACCTTACTCTGTTTAATGGTTTCCTCTTATATGGTTTCTGCAATGATGACCTAATTCCCTGAGATTTTAGAAGTCAGTCTTAAAAAACAAAAAAACAAAAAAAAACTTGATCAGCAAACTATCTTTCCCAACATTTGCACCTTAGTCTTGCCTATAAAAACCTGCATCAACTCTTCCATAGTTATCTGAGGCACAGCACTATTAATTTATTTACTTGGAAACCTTGTAAAAAGCACAAACATACAGTTATCAGATTATGACAACTGATCCTGCACTTTTGGTGGTTTGGGCTTCTCTATAGATATATCCAGAACGACTTAACTCATTTTTAACAACACATGGGGTTAGCAGTGCTTCTGGTGGAGATATGATATGAAGATTCATTCTGTGAAAGAAGGTTTGGAATTCAATATTTTAGACAGGCCATGACTATAAAGTTATATTAAGTCTTTTTACAGTCTGTTTACTTTATGGGTGCATGATTTTGTGGATTAATGTATTCAAAGTATCTGAGTTGCTTTCTACACCTGTTGAGATATGTTTCTTCCTTTCCCTCTTTAGAAATGCTTTTGATATCTGGAGTTGTACATATGCAAGATATTGAATTATTATTATTATTATTATTATTATTTTATTATTATTATTATTAGTAGTAGTAGTAGTAGTAGAATTACTATTATTTTCTGGAATTAGAAGTGGATGCAATGTTACTGTTTTGACCATACTACAAGAAAAAAGGCTTGCATATTAGGTTTTAGAGTATGTCTAGAGATCTGTCTGTGCATGTTATAGATGGTATAATCTGCTATTCAGTCTTCTGCTAGTCTGAGGAGGAAAACTGCATTAAGGGTTATAGGAGAGTCATTTCTTTGCTAGTACCTATATTAAACAGTTTTATTTCTTTACATTACTAACAAGTAGGAGGCTTACTTTCTGTGAATGTGCCTGATTAAGCAATTTCCTGAGAATTACACACTAAGCAAAGGGAGACTCAAAGAACTAATGTCTAGAATCAGGGACAAAACCAGAAATAATCAGAGACAAATACTTTAAATCAAGGGGATATTTTAAAAATGAGTACATGTGACAGAGAAAGTGGACATAATATGAGAAATAATCCTGAATTTCTCGAATAAAAATATCTGTAAATATAATGATTGCTATTACGTGTTTATTACACTCCATCATTAATTCTCAAAAAGTCGCAATGATCAAGCGACAGGTAAAATTTTGTGCCAAAATCACAGAGGTCCCTGAAATTCATAGATAGTCAAAATGTATGCACATGACTGCTGTATGAAGTCTGCTATTATTCATAGCTGTAATACTATGCACTAAGCTTGTACTTTGGAGATTTTGTGATGTTATGAGAAGGCTATGTAAATATAGTATACTTGTGGATGGTAAAAGTGTGTGTGTGTGTGTGTGTGTGTGTGTGTGTGTGTGTGTGTGTGTGTGTGTGTGTGTGTGTGTGTGTGTGTGTGTATGTGCATGTTGTGTGTTTTAGACAGACTCCAAAAGACCTGCTCTCAGCCTGCTCTCATAGCAAATAGTCACTTGTCACACAGAGCAAGTCTTTTGGAATTAGGCCCATTGAAACCAATGGCTGCTAAATCAAGTCATACTTTTTCACAACAAACAAATTATAGATTTGTATTACTTGCGCAGTTCATCATTATAAAAATAAAGCTATTTTCAGTCATTTAATTTACCAGAATTTATTAATTACATTATGTTTAAGTGGGTCATAAATTACATAAAAGATTCAGTATAAAAATAATTTAAAACAATTAAACAAATGCATGCCTGTATACATGCATCTATGTATATATGCTTGAACATATATCCACTAAACAAAGACTATAAAACAATAAATAAACAGGTGCATGATTGCATACATACGCATGTATGTATATGCATAAAATGTACTAGCTTTATAAATAGTTCACTATGCATTTTTCATAAGCAATTGCATATCCTTACTTCCTCTGGCATTTAAGATGCATGATGCGACTGTGTAGAACAGTGCTAATTATGTGGAATACATATGGAAAATTAACATCTTTAAAGATTCATTTTCTTCATTAACTTTTTAATTTTTTTTCTTTACATATCTGCTTCACCATGTACAATTATACTAGAAACGGATATTCTTATGGCTATTGTATTACTTAATATGACATCATTTACATTAATCAAAAGTTAATTGTTCTTCTAAAGATGAGTAAACATTTTATTGTGAATGTTACAATACTTTAAAACAATCAGAACTTATGAAGAAACAAGATGCCAATAAAATTCACTTTTGTTACTCAAAGCATGAAATATTCTTTTTTTTAAGATGAACACTGCCATTAAATTTATATTTTTCATTTGAAGCAAAAAATAATGTAGGAAGAACATTGTTTCCCCTTTGTGATACAGCTGTATTTTATTTATTTAGTAGCTACTAATCAGGGAGATGCCTTTTAGTCAGGGTTCATTTTCCAAGAGACATGGTTAGTCAAAGAGTTTAGCTGAATGGTGTAAAGTATTTAAAAAATGATATAGCTTACTCTAGCAAAAGTAGCTAAGTGCAATCACATATA
The DNA here is from genome assembly GCF_019279795.1 of Protopterus annectens. Lineage (NCBI taxonomy): Eukaryota > Metazoa > Chordata > Ceratodontiformes > Protopteridae > Protopterus > Protopterus annectens. The sequence continues at coordinate 1,302,816,285 of NC_056731.1, forward strand.
TGTTACTTAAACTATGCAATGTACATTAATCACATGTATAGCAGTTAATTAATCACAGCAAGATGGTACCATATAGAAAGGTATCTGCATTATGTGCCTATTTTGCCAAGATTTATGTAGTGAGTTTTCTGTAACTTATATGTATGTAAAGAATTGGATGAGTGAGACAGAGGAAGCCATTTAATAGGTTAAGGTCGTTAAGGTCAAAGAGGCCTACAAATTCCATTTGCATTTTTAAAAATAGCATTACCTTGTTGAAGGCAATAGTGTTTTAGATGTATCCTCCAAGAATAGATAAATAAATCTTTGTAAAATGCTTCAGGGCTTCTTCAGCAACATTCTTGCCTGCTATGTTGAAACTGCTACCCAAATGATACATTCTACTGATCAGCATGTTTCTGAGTTCTAAATCCTGTTTGCCTCATATGCGGTTAAACTGCTAAGTTAAATGAAAGGCAGGTTCAGACAGTTTGTCTTGCTTCAACCATTTCCTAAAAAAATGTCATCAACTAAATTACCTTTCCTATTGCTATACTCTTCAACAAGTCTCTTTCAGAAGACATATTCCCTTGTCTATGAAAATTTGTAGGTCTGGAATTTGAAAATTATAAGCAATTTGTTTATTGTCTTAAACTAAATAGCACATAAGTCTTTTTTTCATTTAGTCAGTACTACCTAAGGTGGGCGATGATACAAGATAGAACCTAACATAGCCATTGTTCAATTAGATATACTCAGCAATGAATAAAAGTGATCACATCTCTGTTATATTGATGGACTTCCTCAAGGTTTTTGATACTGTGACCTGAAAATCACTACTTTCTGATCCCAAATATGGAATGGAGACTGTCTGATCCCGAGTATGGAAACAGGGACTCCCTCACCTCAGTGTGGAGCACTGTTTGCCTAACAGACAGTTCCATGTTAGGCTTTTGGTCCCTATCCAGCCTTAAGAAAAACACTGTGATGTACCCCAAGAGTCAGTATCGAGTGCCTTCACTTTTTTGCACTTTCTTTCTCATTACTTCTTTGTTTTCTGTAGTTGTATTCTTCCAAAAAATTGTTTTCTACCATTTCCATTGAATATCCTTTGTATCTAAATCAGCTTCTTGTAAAAAATCTTCTGTTCATAAGCCTATTGGGTCTCTTTAGCTGCCCTTTCACTTTATTAGATTTAGTTTTCTTGGGGTGCATGGTTGAATAGTCTAGATAAGCATTATTCTGATTTTTTTCTTATAGATTTTAATAATAAAACCCCATTTTCTTTGAGTACTGTCACATCAAAAAAATTAATACTAGTGTCACTGTATTCTATCGTGTATTCTAAAAATGAACCAACACTATCACTATACCTATGGAACTCATTTACTGCTTCAGCACTTCCCCTCCAAACCAAAAACACACCATCAATAAAGTGTTTATATCTGAGAATGCTCTGGATGTATCTACTATCAAAAATATTTGCTTTCTCCCAGCCATGCATAAAAATATTTGCATAACTTGGTGCTATGGCTGCACCCATGGCCACCCCATTGGTCTGATAGTGCATTTTATTATCAAATTCAAAATAGTTGTAACTTAAAATAATATCAATAACTTCCAAAATTAGTTATAGTGTATTTGCTGAGAAAATATTTGAACTAACAAGTTCTCCTCTCACTACATCCATACCTTCCTCATTGGGAATGACTGTATATAACGATTTGATGTCCAGTGTTATCAAAATGTCATTTTCATTCACTTCTAAACTTTCTATTTTTGACAGAAAATCAAAAGTATCTTTTATATAAGAGCTATTTGTTTCTACCATGTGCTGTAAGTGTTTATCGCCAAATATAGCTAGCCCTTCTGTTTTGCTTTTGTTACTAGAAACACAGTTAGAAGACTGCAGGATGCTAAGCCCCACACTGTGTAAAGCTGGTGGGCAAATCAACCCTGCACAATACTTTACGAGTATTACAATGCGTTTTAATACTAACTAAATAATCACTATTTATTTTTAACAGTTACAGGACAAGGAACTGTATGCAATGAATTTAGCTCTGCCAATTACTTAGAAATTGTTGAAATGAGTTGAAAACTTAGCTTAAATGTATGAAGTGCATTTTGGATGACCAGTTTAGAATGTGTGGCATTGCTTAACTTTACTCATTATTAAAAGATCAGCTTAAAAAAACACAGCAACATTAATGATGGCTGCCATAAATGACACAATATAATACTCCAGATGGACACAGTAATATTTGTTGTTGTCTGTAGTTAAATGATAATCATCTTCTGAATATAATCAAAACTGTTCCAGTTCTCTTCTGAACAAATTTGCAGAGCTATACTAACTTGATAAGTTACATTCCTTAGATACAAAGTTAAATTAGTTAACAGAACATCAACAAAATAGCTGGACTTCAACATATTCCATTTAAAACATCTGTCACCTCACATTTAATCATCTGAGTAATTATTCTGAATATTTAAACAAGTCTATATTTTGCAAAATGCAGAATAAAGCCTCTCAGTCGACATTGCCCTGGCCTTGTAGTAGACAATACTCTCAATTAAGCCGTCTTAATTTCTGGACACATTTGCTTACCACATCTAATGTGTGCATCTGAAGTATGCAATTACCTCATGCTGAGTCATTATTTGGTATTCAGAAGGGAACTGCTCATCACATTCTACAAAGGGCAAATGTCATTCCATGCAAATTTAAAGCTGCAGTGGCTCACAGAGTCCATCATTTTAAATACGTCTTTATATGCTTATTTAAGAAAAAACAGAGTAATTAGCATTTTATGCAGCAGCTGTCATGGATGCAGACACAGTAATGACAATCCCACTGTCACAATACACTTGTACTATTTTTTTCACAGATTCATTGAGTAAAGAAAATGTATATTAAATTTAAAATGTGTTTTTGTTATTTATTTCAGGTTGTACAATTAGCTGTTCAATTATTCTTTTGGCAGCAGTATGATTAAATTCATTTGCTATTATTTTACTGATTACAATGTAGCCTGTTACAATTTCTAACTAAATTAATAAATACATTCAGCAGCTCTTTTTTTTCTAGTATTTCTTGATTGCAATGTTCTATCTGTACTTAACATTAGCTAGAGGACCTGTGCAAATGTGTGTGGTGAATACAACAGACAATATAACAGTGAGTCACAAACAACCCTAAAATAATTCTTCTTACAGTGTAAACAGGCTTGCTATACATGCCATTATATCATCTTTTCTAAGTCATATTTTGAGAAAAAAATTGCACTAATCAAATGACTTGATGGAAATGAAGGAAAACTGTCATATTGTTCTAGGCATGCATTTATTTCTCATGCATGAATACACATGCAAGCACACACATACATGGAAGCACTCAAGCACACATATCACACACATATACGTGCACGAGGCATCTGTATTTGGTAAAGGGTTTGGAGAGATGTTATGATTTGGTATTACCTTATTCAGTCATAATTTGCAAGGAGTGGAAAAGTATGGGTCGTGGTTCTTTCATATTTTTAGAAGCTGCTTAACTGAAACAAATAAATGAAAATCAGTGGTATTTCAGTTTATTTGCCACTTCAACCAAGGTGGTTCTATCAGAAAGTCTAGTTTGAGTATGGAAACCTATTTCTAAGATAGTATCACATTAAAGTTATTTGCTTAAAGGATAAAAAAAGACTGAAACTAATGTTTCTTAGTGAGTTTAGAGCTACACAAATGCATGTTTACTGTAGTAATGGTTTTCACTTTGTTTCAAAGAGATGCAACACTTAAGATCTATGCATCTGATCTATGCAAATACTTCACGATGGTTTATACTTTGAAAAATAGTCCAAAGATCTAAACAATTAAATTAAATCACAGTTTTATGAATATAAGCAAGTGACTGCAAATGAAAATGTGCCATATGTTATGTAGTAGTACATATATATATATGTCATTCATAAATTAATTGTTGTGTAAAGATATAATATTTTATACATGCACCGATGTTACTTTCTTACTCTATATCTTTAAAAACAAGAATTTACTTCCATCAAGTAATAATCATCAGCTAAAAAAAAAAAAGAAAGCAATGGTCCATCTCTGTGGCATAAAGGGATGTAACCCTCCTTATTGTAACCAAGATGAATTGAGGTCAAGCTGCTAATCAGCTACTGGAGGACATGGGAATGGGCAGGAGAGGAGTTTTTTGTTTTGCCAGCTTATCCACAATGGGAGGGAGGGGAGTGATTTTAAACTAAGATCTGACAATGTCTTCAAGATGGAGAAAGTTCTGTAATTTGAACACAAATAGCCATTTAAATTCATATAACATGGGGACTGGAGATAAATTATAGTATGTGCAATGATGCTTGTTACAGCAGTAGTTCTAATAAGTGTGAACATACAAAGAGACATGTTGGTATGCAGGATGGTATATCTGAAACTGCTGACTGTTCCTCTCTTAGTCACTATTCCTTGTCAACACTCAAGTGGAGTGGCCTAGTACTAGAGGTTAGAAAGAGGGACACAAAGGGAAAGAAAAAATTAGGATTAACAACAGTCTTACTTTGTGGCAGGTCAAGGAACAGTGGAGAGTAGGAATTTGCCCTTTCCCCACTGTTGTATGATCTTGGAGTTGGAATATATATGTATATATATGCAATTTGCAGGGAGTGAAGAGGGACAAGTTTTGCACATGTGGGGAGTTTGACCACCCAAAAAAACATGAGCTATGTTTTTTTTTATTTTGCTCTGCATTTAGATCCTTTAGGATCAATATTTTTTGTTTGCTGTTTTTGCACTTTGATATTTTGAAGTACACTTATAATATACATGTGTGTGTGCATATGTAGGGCAGGGCAGCTACACAGTCACCTCTTTGGTCAACACCATTTGATCGATGCACACAGATGAACAACAACTGTACAAGATCAACAGTTCCCAGGTAGGGGAATTTTCATTTTCTCCAGTGATTGTACAATCTCAGAGTTAGCATATATAATTAACATGGGGTGCAGGTGGGCGTGCCCCTCTTGAAAAACACTTATAGTTGGTTTGTGCTGTTCAGGGGTAATAGGTTCATAGGTTCATAGGATGTTACTAAAGTAGTGGCCATAGACCTTTTACAAGCATAGCAATGTTAATCCCAAGTTTCCCCATTTGCACTTTTTGGGTAGTTCACAGAACAAATTCATGAACAGAGTGGGTCTATGATCATCACTGGCTAACCCTGTCTAGGAAGGAAATGGGTGACACTCCCAGGGGTGAATTTGTGGTCTCCTAGCCAATTATCTAGGTTGTGTTTGAATAAGGAAAGTGAGTATATCTGTTTTACATGAAAAAGAAGTCTAGTCCAGAGAAGCAGCAGTCTATGGGAGACATATCTGCCTCTCCAACATGTTCTGTTAATGTCACAAGCTAGGTTGAGGTACTTAGAGTGAGTGAATCCTGTGCCATTTGACTTGCAGATGTGCAGCATTTCCATTAGGGCAGGGTTGGAGATTCCCCTATAGGCCAGGCATAGGTCACCTCACACACTCACAGAACTGAGCTTGCAGAGCAAAGATGGATACTCAGATTTAATGCACATACCTCTCCAGGGATTAATGAGGCAGTGTCCCTGAAACCCTTTTTAAAAGCTAGGGCACTTAAGCATTAGTGAGTTATTATTAGACAAATGTATTTTTTGCTATACTTTTTACTATTTTTTAAATGAAGTTCTTAATATGAAGTTTTAGCATGCATAATTGAAAAATTGATGTTCTTAATGAATGTTTTAGTTGATTATTGAGTGTATAAAAGTAGGTGTATGAAAGGATTTTATTTGAGTCTGATGAAGCGGTCGAGAGGATCGTGAAAGCGCTTACTTTTTGTCTTTACAGTTAAACTGGATTTATATCAGCCATGGTGACTGGCTCAGCTTGTTTTTCTTTATAAGTCACCTCATAGCAGCCAATAATATACAGAGTAAAGTGACAGGGCATTCAGTCTGTCCGTGTAGGTCATGGTTTAAAGTCCTTGTATTTTCATAATGAGAAACCCCTGAGGTCTCTGCAGCTGTTGCAGGAGTCTGGCGAAGTACATGCAAAAGGGTGCATTGTACTCTATTAGTGGTCTGATAAGGGTCGAGTACAGTGGAGTTATAACGTCCCTTGACCAGGATGGTATGCCCTTAATTATGAGTGTGCTACATAGAAGACTTTCTTTATCACAGTGGAAACTTGGTGGTCAAAGCTCAAATTGCTATCAACTTGTGTTCACAGGTCTCACACCACTGGGCTGGAACTTAGAGGGGTGCTGCCAATATTATAATTTGTAGGGAATTCCATTTTGCCAAAGGGAATAATAATGCATTTTTTGCATGTAGTTTTAGACCATGGCTTTGGCACCAATCATTTGTTTGCATTAGCCCTTCCTGTAATATGTTGACATCAGTGGGGGACTCAGTGATTGCTCCCAGTTTGCAATCATCAGCAAACTTTGTGAGAAAAAGCCCATCTACTTTGGCCTGGACTTCTAAGAAATAGATGTCAAACAGTAAGGGGCCCAGCACATACCCCTGTCATACCTCACTGGTGACAGGGCTACTGGTGGAGGTGATGTCACCAATGTCAACAGAGTCTGTCCTGTTAGTGAGCCAGTTGGCTACCTACCTAGTAATGTAAGGGTTAATCCTTATCTGGGAATGATGCTAGCATGGAGAATTGTGTTGAAAGCCTTGGCTAGGTTGAGATAGGCTGTGTACACTGTCTGACCTTCATCCATGACTTTGATGACATTCACAAAGACGTCCACTAGGTTTAATAAGCATGATCTACCCTTAACAAAGTCAAACAGGGTCGGGTCCAGTGTTTGGATGTTGTTCATGTCCTTGTTGATAAGGTGCATGATAATTCTTTCCTTGGCCTTGCAGACAAGGCTGGTTAGAAGTATGGGTCTATATTTACCGGGGTTAGTCGATGCCACCCCTTTATGCAGGGGGATTATTGCTGCTGCTCTTCATTCTGCAGGAACATAGCCAGCTATCAAGCTAAAATTAAAGAGAATGCCAAGTGGGTCCACTAGGTCTTGTTTTAGATTGTTTAGTAAACAAGCTGGGATATTATCTGGTCCCATTCAGGCTGGGGTTTTGGCCTTGGCAAGTGCAGAGATGACCTGTTCTCTAGAGCTACTAGGCAGAGGGCTGGTGTCAGGTATGTTTTGGGGTATGGTAAGTGGAGATGGGGGGTGTGATGTTTGCACTGAATCTGTCAGCTAGAAGGTTAGCGATATCTTCCAGTGTAGTGTGAGTGAGCCCATTTACAACCAGTTCAGCACAAAGTTGGGCATTCCCTTTTAGACTTCAGATGTAGTTAAAGAATGTCTTATGATTATCCTTGGCTAGGGATGTGATTTTAGTTTTGTAATCTGCTTTAGAAGACTTTACAAGAGTTCTGATTTTCTTGTTTAGGCTTAGAAGGGAACTCTTTCTGTGCACAGTGAGATCCCTCTTGTTTTTGGACAATAGTTTCTTTCTCTTGCTACATAATCTGTGTATACTTGAAGTCCACCATGGTGGATGGATTGTTTTTATGGGAAGACCTGGTTTTGATCCAGCAAGGTACAACAGAATTTATCCAGTCACTTAAGTGTTTGTACAGGGCATTTGCGTACACTTCTGCATAGTGATCGTTGATGTCTGCGATTGCAGGGGGTATGAAGCTTTTTGTACCATTGCTTAGTAGGCTGTAGTTAGCTTTGACAAAGTTTTTTATAATTTTTGTTTCTGTGAGTCACTTCCAGTAGATACTTCAAATGGGATTGATTTGTGGTCTGACTTAACCAAGGAAGGCATCCAAGGAGAATATGCAGAATGCATCTTCATTTGCAGTTTCAATGTTTTCAAGTCGGGATTCTGTGTGTCATTGTAAGTGCACAGTTGATCCAGTGCTCTCTCTCTCTGTATATATATATATATATATATATATATATATATATATATATATATATATATATATATATATATATATATATATATATATATATATATATATATATACCTTGACCCACCAAAATTACATTTCTCTGAAACGTAATTTCACGACCCCATTTTTCCGAAAGTGCATTTATCTGAAAATGCACTTTCACAATAAACTGAGTCAATGAGCACCAAATAAAGAAAAATAAATTACAACACTCAACACATTGCCCCCCTGCACCCCCCATGTTGGGGGGGGTGTACCCTCCACAGCCCCGCTACTTATATATTCTAACTCCAAGATCACATTGCATTGGGAAAAAGGGAATATTCAGTGGATCTAGGTAGACCCATAAATAAATAAATAAATATATATATATATATATATATATATATATATATATATATGTATATATATATATATACATACATATATCTATATCTATATCTATATATATATATCTATATATATATATATATATATCTACATGGGTCTACTGTATATATTCAAAAATTCACTTCTTCAGATATAAATAGTATACCCACAGTTATGCAAAAGTGCACTTCAGCAAAAGTGTACTTCCGCGAACATCAATGCAACAAACCGATAAAGAACACAGTAGCATTGTTTTGGGACAAGTAGCACATGTGGGGGGGCTGTGCCCCCCAACCCCCTACTTAAATATACCAATTCCGAGATCACACTACAGTGGAGAAACATATACATTCTCTTCCCCCACTGTAGTGTGCTTTGGCACCTGTGTTCCTTAACGGTTTGTTGAACCATTCTTCACAGAAGTGCACTTTCACGTAACCGAGAATCTACTGTTTGGTTTTGAACAAGTGTATTTTAAGTCTTTTTCAGTAGACCCATGAGTGTGTGTATATATATATATATATATATATATATATATATATATATATATATACACACACACACACACTTATTTAACAAAATTCTCCACAGGAAATCCCCTACTACATAATTCTCAACTCTTTTCCTTATATTCTTTATAGCATTTTTATATCTTCTTTTAAATGTTTCTAAGGCTACTTAATATATTTTCCATAATATTGTTATATCTTAATATTATGTTTTTAATCAATCCCATTAATTTTCACTTTCCATTATGTAATATTCTTTTCCTCCATTTTTTCTTTAGGAATTATTTTTCCTCCTTCATATTTCATTGCATCTTCATATTTCTTCTTTTTACTGCACAGCTTCAAATTATTTGCCAGCAATGATTCATTTCTTTGGGAAGATTTTTCCCTTCTTTAGTTGGTGTAACTGAGGAATATGTCTATTTAATTCTGGGGAGTGTGTACTGGCCCTTGACTCCCACATGGGAGGTGCAGGAGCGCTTTCCCTTACTAAAATGAGAAAAAATATGTTTGGGTTCTGGGCATTTTCTTTTTCTTTTGGAACATTGATCTTCAGGAAGTGGGAGTTTCTTAATAGAACCCAACTGCCTTCACTCCTCATATACTAATTTCCTCTTTTCAGTCATAGTCTAAGCACTGGCTTTGTCTCAGCTGAATGGAAAAAGGCCACTGTTATCCCCTTGCACAAAGGTGATGCTTTCCCTGACCCTGTGAACTATAGACTTATTAGCCTGACTAGCCTTATCTGCAAAGCCATGGAGAAAATCATCATGGACCTTATGAACAAAGACATTGGTAACCTCAAAACACTTGAACCTACTCAATTTGGATTTGTCAAAGGGAGATCATGCCTGTTAAACCTGGTGAACTTCTTTGAGGCAGTCACCAAGGCCCTTGATAGGGGGAAATCTGTGCACACAGCCTACCTAGACTTAGCCAACACATTTGACACTATCTCCAACTCAGGCATACTTGACAAACTCACCTAGCTAGGTATCAACCCATATATCATTAGATGGGTCACTGATAGAACCCATATAGTCAAAATAAGGGAATCTACCTCTAACCACAGACCTGTAACCAGTAGTGTTCCACAGGGATCAGTCGTGGGACCTCTACTGTTTGGAATCCATTTCTCTGAAGTGCAAGCTAAAACTAAAGGTCTGTGGCTGACAAAGTTTGCTGATGACTACAAACTGGGAGCAGTCATAGAATCTCCAAATAATTGTCAACATCCTACAAGAGGGTCTTACACAAACAAATGACTGGTGCCAAAGTCATGGCCTTAAACACAGTGCAAAAAATGTATTACCATCCCTTTCAGTAAGAGTGATGTTCCTGTTAACTACCGCATCAATAACAATACCCTAAGTACATACTCAGTGGTGAGAGACATGGGCACACACGTTGACAGCAACCTTATGTTTAATCATCATGTCTCCACAGTGGTAAGAAGGACATTCTATATTGCTCATCCCATAAATAAGGGCATTGTCTCCAGAAAAAAAAAAGTTATAACCTTCCTCTACTCTTCCCTCATCAGGCCAATATATTAGTACAATGCCCCTTTTGGTATGTACCTTTCCATGCACATGTAGCAATTGAAGAGACCACAAAGGTTCCTCACAAGGAAACTTCAAGGTAATCAGCATCTGTCCTATAAGGACCATCTGAAATCACTGTCACTTTATTTTGTTTCATACAAACTACTCAGAGGTGATCTCTGCCTTGCATATAAGGCAATCTTTGACCCTGCTTATTTGGAAATGCTGCATATCCATAGGTCAAATATTACACGGATTACTTGCTTAATGGCTTTAACCTGGTATGTGACATTAATAGAACCTGCTGGAGGGACAGATTTGTCTCCCAAGAGGTTACCATGGCTTTGGAACAGACACCTGCTTCATGTCATGCAGAGCACCTCATTGGCCATTTTTAATCGCAATTGGATGGGTAACCATAAGTTCACCCAGGGGTTCCACCTATGCCCCTTTTGGACAGGGGTGATAGGTGGTGATTATGAAAATAAGGCTAAAACATGGCTAGGCTTGTAAGGGACCCAGGGTCATTAGCGTAGAAAACTCCTATGATCCTATGATAACAAAACGTTTGACTACCTTGTCAAGAGGCAGAGTTTTTAGGGCAGACCAATTAAAGATTTTCAATGTATTTATGAAAGGGTCTTTAATGAGTTTAGAGAGATTGTGAAATGTTTTAAGCTGGTGAGTGTTAAGTTGATGGGTGGCATTTCTATGGATATACACTGGAAGATGATGGTTATGTGAGATTGGATAGGTTTCAAATGTAAATTTACAGGGATCAGCGATCAATATCTAGTGTAGAATTGTAGCTTTATTGCTGGCTTTATTAAATATATTGTGTGATTTGATAAGTTGCGCGTAACTATGAAGGTTTATACTACCTGGTGGAAAGTCTGTTGTAAGGTTTTGTCAGTTGATATTTATATATCTTGCATGTTATTGTCATAAGGTATATTGTTAGTACAAGGGGAGGATCTTTTCTAAAACTGGTATATAGTCCAAGGGGAGGATTTCTTCTAAAACTGGTATATTACTTCTATTTGGGACATAGACTGCAACAATAGATATTTTATTTTTTATTGTTTAAGCTTTAGCAGTGATGTATGTATTTTGGCATTTTGGAATTTAGAAATTCTTATGTGAATAGGAAGAAAGATTATATGAACTTGGCTAAATTAAGGCTACCGCACCATTTTTCTTGTAGAGCCTATCAGCTCTGATAATATTATAACATAACCTAGAGGGAATAGTTCAGAATTTTTAATGCATGTTCCTGTGATGGCAAGAATATTAGATTTATATTGTGATATCCAAGCAAGAAGTTCTGTGATTTTTTTTTTTTACAAATGCTATGGAGGTTGATAGTGACAACATTCATTTTTTGTAGTCCAGTGGGACAATGATGGGGAGACGTGTTTGATATGTTGATTTTGCAATGCTGTTGGAAGGTTTTCGATTTTATTAGGATGCATATGTATGTATGTATCATATGTATCATATGTATCATATGCATACCTCATTCAGGTGAAGCCAGGTATAGTGAGAAGAAGTGGAGTGGGATCAAGCTGCTTCCTACATTAAAACAATCAGAAAAAGCAAAAGGCATGTAATAGACTAGGACACATCAATAGCAGTGGCAATATTAAAAACTAGTAGCAAAAGATGGATATGTTAACACAAAAAATAGGGAAGACACTGTTAACAGCATACAGAACGGGAAAGTGTATCAAATGGCAGTATGACAGTCCTGAAGGAGATAGACAAGGTGTTGCCTAGATGGGAAAAAAGTAAACAAGGAGCTTGGATTGAGACCCAAGTATCACAATGGGGACAGACATCAGCTTAAAAATCAGTATTAGCTCACTGTAGCTTATAAATGAAAGACAGACAGGAGTGTCTAGGGTACAGCTGTAACGTAATAAAAGGGCTCTTTTAGGAAGCAGTCAAGGTATAAAAAGTATCCCTAAGACTCCTCAATATTCAATCAGTAAGGTGAAAGGAGCAGCTGCACTCACTCTAAGGCAATAGTTACCAATGACAGTGAAATTTTCTTACAAAAAATCCAGGAAGTACCAAAGTAAACTGTTACAAGATATAAAAGTCCTTTCGTATAGCACAGCATAGTGACCTCTCTCTCTTTATTGCCCTCTGAAGCCAAATGAACTTGTTATCGTGAACCTGCTTCAGAGCCTTGCCTGACGTCATTAGTATTGTCACTCTGAATGGGGGAGGGTTTTGAGCCTAGCATCACTTTCCCTAGTAAAATGTATCAAGGAAAGTTTAGTTTGCAGGTTAAGAAAAGAGTGCAAATATCTCTCTAAACCATAGGCACTAAACAGTATAGGTTTAAATGAAAAATCTCTATGTTTGAGGACTATTTAAAAGTAAATAGTAAGACAAAAATGGACAATATGCACTTGTATGCCAAAAAGCAGCAATCCAAACACACACAGTAGAGTACGACTGCCAGGTGGATCATCTTAAAGAAAGCATCACACTGTAGAAGATCATACTGATGTATAGTTCCAGTAAATCTACAAGCATGTTTTCATCCAGTGCTTACTTACCTAAAAGCAGTATATTAAACAGCAGCAATTCCCAGACACATTAAGCTGACATAACATGGTGGCATCCCACCTGTAGTACTTACCATCCGACTGTTTTATCTATTGATGAGCTCCTCTGCCGGCTAGTTATCTCACTGTTAAAGCCCTTAAAATCAAAGCTTAACAGTAGCTTTGCTGTTAGACAAATAAAGTTAAACAGGGAAGGACAAACAATAAAATCCACAAACTCTTACTAATACATTAGCTGAATGCATATTTGATTAAACAAATATACATAAAGCAAGATAAATCCAAATAAGCCCACAATAATCAATGAGCATCAAAAATAGTTATTAAGACAATTACCGGCAGCATAATAATAAAAGCACCAAGTAAAGAGAATTGCAACAGTTATACTTTTATGAAGTGATGAGATGCACTCCTATAAAAGTATTATTCACAATTTAAAGTTAATGCTCACTTAAAAGTATGACAAATAAGAACAAACATTGTGTACCTTAGCTATCAATACAGTGGTATGCCATCTGTCGGAGCATAATTACCTTAAACAGGAAGTGGGAGTTAAAAGTGTGTGTGTGTGTGTGTGTGTGTGTGTGTGTGTGTGTGTGTGTGTGTGTGTGTGTGTGTGTGTGTGTGTGTGTGCGTGTGTGTGCGTGTGTGTGTGTGTAAGCATGTGTGCATGGAGAGGCATAAATGATTACTACTGTAAACGACACATACAAAAAAAAGTACAATATGAAACTGCAGGTGCAGGGTGTGTTGAGGTAGATGCAGTGGCAATATTGCAATAAATTGCTAAACTTAACAAGGGTATGCTATCTGGAGTATACCAGTATGTACAATAATAGCAATCAATACTGGAATATTCTAAGAAGAACATAAATGGCATAGCCATTAGTATGTATAATGAAGATATAAACACATGGGAGGTAGATATGTATGAATGGGAAGTGAAATAGAGCCATCTAACAGCAAGGTACATTTGTAAAAATATCAGTATAGAAAAATACAGAACACCTGTGTATATATGTATACCATGGCATGACATTTTTACCATGTATCATATCACTCATACAACAGGAGATAGCCAGTGGCATCAGATATCGGGTACACCACTAACCTGTACAGCATGTAGTGGACAGCACAGCGTTCATCATTGCATCAGGTTCAGGATGACACAGTAAGACACACACTGGGGTTACCATCAATGTTACACTAATATAGATAAAGGTGCCCAAGTGGACATCTAGGACCATGATCCTGGCTATTCTTGCCACATGAGGAAACACTAGAGCCATGATGCTGTTTCATTGAGCTGAATATGATGATGACATGTCTATGTTGGAACCCACTGTCAGTCTGAGCAGTGTTGCAGGTAGTATGTCAGGACATGAATGTTGGGGTTCTGATCATGGCAGCCAGCAACAGCTGTGTGGGCATGCTGCAGCACAGACATTGATGGATGAGATCCATATGTGGGTCATGCAACATGTAGTCTTCCTCTTCCCATTGGAGGTATTCTATTCATGACTGTCAGGGCATGTAGCACCTGAGTTGTACTTCTGTACTGCTGAAGCAGTGCTGTTGCAAGGTTTTTGACAGAGTGTGCAACAGATGCTACACTATCATGCTATGTAGCAAGTGTTGCCATGACCTCTCAATGCCTGTGTTTCTCCTCCCAAGGAACACACAGAGCTAGTGTGCAACATGATTGGTAGGATGAGCAAGTACATGCAGGTCATTGCATGACCTTCCTGGGAAGGGTCTTGCAGGAACATGTCCATAAATATTTGCTATATGCCCAAATGTATCCCCATGGACATTAGTAGTCCATTGTTGAGTTGTGCCACCACCACTCACAGCTGCTGGAGGTCATCTTCATGACCAATATACAAATCCGTACCTTTCACCTGTACTATTTATCTCAAAACATAGGTAGATACTTACAGATTATAAGTCTAAACTATACAATAGTTAATGATACTACCAGAAGTATCCAAGAAGAAGAAGAAGAAGAAGAACAACAACAACAACAACAAAAAAACTTTAATATCAGTTTTTCCACACAATTCAATGAATTAGGTGCGGAATTTAGACGTATCCTAGACAACAATTGGGAACTCCTAAAACAAGGCCTCAGTCCTAACACGAACATAGGACAAAAACCTATAGTAATTTTTAGAAAGGCTCCATCTTTGAAAACAATGTTAGAAGCTCCCATTAGAATGTATAAAGTTAACAAGGGAATGTTTAAGTGCGGTCATTGTAGCTACTGTAAATATATTAAAACTGGATCAACATTTATTATTAGAGGTATAAAATATCATATAAATGAGAAATGTAATTGTCTTACTCAAGGAGTGGTGTACCTTGCTACATGTACAGCCTGTTCTGTGTTCTATTTCGGAAAAACCGAAAGACACCTAAAACAACGCATCTATGAACATATATATGCGATTTCTAGGCGGACCATGTCCAATGCACTTGCAAAACATATTTCAGAAAACATTAACCACAGTTTTGTGTTTAATGTTGTGCAAAAAATAAGAACAAACCCCAGGGGAGGACCATGGCACTTAAAGTTAGAAGAATGTGAGTTGCTTTGGCAACTAAAAACAAATGCACATATCCACCCTGGGATAAACGAAACATGTTCAATTAAATGTTTATTAAAACAAAAAGCACTTATAAGATAACATAAATATACTTACACACATTATTTATAAGTAAATGAATAAAATTTTGTTATATATATAAAAAATAACTGTTTTATATTAATATATGTAAGTTGGGGATATTGTTTATACATTCTGTTTACATATTTTGTTTATATATCCATTATTTATTTGTTTATATAAACAACTTTTGTACATACATAAAAAATCAAATAGTGAACTTAATATAACAAGTTTGACTTGCAATGGTTAGAAAACGTAAACATGATTTTTAGATATTATAGTACATTTTATGGTACTTAATTGATTCACTTTGACTTAGGTTTTTAACTTACATAATAAATTATTGCAATAACAATATTTGTTTTTAAAAAAACTGTGTTTTTAATACAGCATTTAATTTTTTATTAGGGCAGGACTTAACTAATTGAAAAATTGGTTTAATTGTTTTCTATGTAATTGAATAAATGTGGTAATAGAGATGTGTATTTAAATTGTGGTTGAAAATGTAAAAAACTTGTCTGAAGAAGTGTTTGGATACCATAACACGAAAGCGCTTACAAGTTTCCAGTAAAAGATATCTTGGATTCCACTTCGGCTTCCTGTGGTTTGTTGAACTCACCTTCTTGTTTTATACAAATTGTGAAATATAATGGTAAATACAGGAAAATATGACAGCACTAAAGCATAAGTAACTGCTGCTTTACATTTTCTGAAAATACAAGAGTAAGTAGCTCTCAAAAATTCAGCTTACCTTGTGATTTAGAGCATGTATACACACAAGTATACTGTATGGTATGAACACCTCAGGGCATGCATCTCTTAAATTATGCATAATTAGTGAGCTTCATTAGCATAAAATGTTTCTGAATCACTAACACATGTCCAAGTAAGTTCTTGACTCTCACAGAACTAGCCAATAGTTTGGCATATGTGCTCTGAGCTGAAAGCAAGTGGAATACAGTTACCAGTGTATGGGGACATGTACAGCAAGTGTATGAAGTCCAATGGACTGATGACAACCTCAGCGTGCCAGTTTTAAAAAGTGATACTGCTACAATTCTAGATCATTCTTTTGCTAACTGGGAAATGAATTGTATTTCAGTGACCTTTTTCTTATAAAGGAATTCCAACAATTTATGTCAGCAACTTCAAAGAAGATGTTGATGAAGAGGGGGCTGTGGCACATCTGGTCACCCAGTTGGACCATTGAGGAGATGATGCAGCTCCTCATCCTGTATGCCCAACATTAGGCAGGGCTGCAGGCAAAAAACAAACTTTATGATCATTATGAGGAATCAGATTGACAGAGAGCCCCATGGGGAGGCAGCTGTCTTCAGTACTGGCAAGCAGGTCAACCACAATTACAGTAACCGCCATCTAAAGGATCAGGATTAACTGATATAGTTAATCAACGATGTCCACAGAAAGACCCCGAATTCCTATAGTAAGGGAAATATTCCACATTCTACCACCTTCACCATTTAATTTGAAGGTATTAAAAATTTGATGATACTTGTTTTAGTCTGTGTTTTTAAGGCATGACTTTTACATTCATTTGAACGTAATGGTTTCCCATTAGGTCATCAATTGTTCATCACACATAGTTATAATGCTCTGACTGAATTTGCACTATAAGGAATTTGTTTCTGCATTGCCATCAGTAACTGAGGGAAAGGTTAAAACAGATGAGCAGTACAGTACTAGATGTTGAATAACTACACATTCTGCAGTTATCTGAAGTTGAGCAAAAGCTTATGTATATGGGTGCATGTTGCTTTATTAAATGTTTATTATTTGACTCCATCTAGTGCATGTAAATTTGTATGTGTGTGTTAATATGCTTTAAAATATTGATATGTACATAAAACTCTTACTAGGACCTTTAAAAGGCACTGAGTAGAGTAGCTTAACAGATAAAGCATAAAACCTGTTTTGTGGGAAGCTTTTTAACTGTGCGTTCGATAATCACATATGCATTCTTATTCTGTTGCATGTGTCCCTCATTTTTTAAATATTTTTGATCCTATAATCTGTTAGGATGTACAGATGCTTAATTTTTAATATGGGTAAATGTAGTAGTTTCATTATACATAAACACCTACATCGACTAGGCACCAAATGATTACGCATTTCTGTGCTGTCCACAAGAATTCAACAATAATCCATATTGTTTAGTCTTATATAATGAATACTGTCATGTTTCTACTTCACATCTGCATCAAATGTGTAATATTGGTTATGCATATACACAAATAAAGGTATATAAAACAGCTATTTGTGAACTGTTGGAGAGAAAGCAACTAGCCTGTTTTGTTAAAATAGTTCACTTGTCTTATAGCATACAATGATAAGGTTAATTTAGGCTATAAGAGTTAGTTCTTTAGGTAAAAGCATTCAGCAGTAATGTGGGTTGTTGTATGTTTATGGGATCAATACCTCTGTCTTTACTACTGTGTCTTTTGTACTGGTACTCAGATATGCCTCTGTCACTTGCAAACACCCATTCATGAGCTGTACATCTGTGTCTTACTCTGTGCTAAAATGCCTATTCTTGATAGGTTACAAATGACTATGCATATTGTTGTATGCAAAACAATGCTCTTAACAGTTGTTTGGTGCTGAGGCTCGGTAAAACTTTATAATAATTATTGCATTCTTTTTGTTTATATATCTATGTTTATTCCCATAAATTATACATGTAGGCAAAGAAAAATATAAGGGCGTCTGGGCTAATACTTATCTATGAACCTATAAAACATATACACCTATATATATATATATATATATATATATATAAAAAGAGAGAGAGAGAGATAGACATATGCATTGTATATAAATGTCAACACACAAACACATACACACACACACACACACACACACACACACACACACATATATATATATATATATATATATATATATATATATATATATATGGGTGCATGTTTCTTTATTAAAAAAAACAACACATCAAACTACAACTTTTCAAGCACAAATGCTGGAAAATCAGACTATCAAAAAAATCTAACACAAAATACTCTGCGTTTTTGCAAGGACAAAAGCCCCCTACACTCCCCATGTGTAGGGGCTATGCCCACCACACTGCTTGTTAATTATGTATACCAGCTCCAAGATCACCTACAGTGCAGAAAAAGCAATTCCCTAATCCTACTCTAAAACAATCTCATAAAGAAATAAAAGCCGGCATGTGCAATAAAATGACTTTTGATAATACAAGCCTGCTTTTATTTCATTCAAGAAAAGAAACATTCAACAAAACAAATGTCTACAGTGTGTGTGTATGTGTGTGTGTGTGTGTGTGTGTGTGTGTGTGTGTGTGTGTGTGTGTGTATACAGATATATATATATATATATATATATATATATATATATATATATATATATATATATATATATATATATATATCTATGGATCCCATTTGATCCAGCGAATTTACGTTTCATTGAAACGTAAATTCACGACCTCACTTTCGTGTAAAAAAAGAAAAAAAAAACAGAAAAGAAATTAAAACATGCAGTTTGCATGTAACGTTAGTTGTACATCAACATTTAGTGTTGATGTGCAACTAAACAATTGCAGAGATCGTGGTATAGTGGGGATAAGGGAATATTCCTTTTTCCCCACTGTAGTGTGATCTTGGAGTGAGAATATTAAAGTAGGGGGGTGTGTGGGGGTGCATGAGGGCTTGCCCCCCCTGCATAATTGTGTTTAGTGTGTGTGTGTTTTTTTTTTTTTTTTTGGTTTAGGTTTTATTTTTGTTTTTACACGAAAGTGCATTTTAGAAAAAATGCACTTTCGCTAAGTGAGGTCATGAATTTACATTTTGATGAAATGTAAATTCGCTGGATCAAAGTAGATCCATATATATATATATATTTATATATATTGAGATACATAGATGTCTATATATCTATATATATATATATATATATATATATATATATATATATATATATATATATATATATATATATATCTCTCATAGGTTCATAGGTAGGTAATAGGCTATCTACCTGAAGGCATTTATAAGCCTAGCCAGAATGTGTTGGCTTTTGCCGCCCCTTTATATTAGTTCCCTGTGCCTCTGTCCAGCAGAGCTATTGAAATAATCCCTGGGGTAAACTTTCTGTTTCCCATTGACTCATCAAGGTTTCTCTTGAAGAGTGTTAGCGAGGAGCTCTGCCTAATGTAGATTGGAATCTTGTTCCAAAGCATGGGAAGTCTCTGGGACAGGAATCTATCCCTCCAGCATGTCCTATTTATTGTTTTGGTGAGGTTTAGATCCCTAGAGTGTGAGGCTTGAAGGGATATGGTTTTCTTTAGGTGGAGCATGTTCATCAATTCTGGGTTGGACATGGCCTTGTATGTCAGGCAGATATCACCTCTGAGTAGGCAGTATGCAACCAAGTACAACTGGAGTTTCTTCAGTTGAGTTGCATAGGGCATCTGTTTGAGGCCAGTGATCCTCTTGGTGAGGGATTTCTGTGGTCTTTCCAGCTGTTGCAGGTGTCTTGTAAGGTACATCCCAAATGGGGCATTGTTCTCTATGATGGGTCTGATGAGTGATGAGTAGAGGGGCATAATGACCTCTTTTGATCTGGATACAAACCCTTTTGTGATTAGGTAGGCCACATAGAAGGATTTCTTAATGACTTTGGCAATGTGGTTGTCAAAGGAGAGATTGCTATCTACTTGGGTCCCCAGATCCCTTATTACATCTTCCATATTTAGGAGACTAACACCTATGTGGTAGTGTGTGGGTACTTTGTTTTTTCCAAAGGGGATGACTATGAACTTTTTGGCATTTAGCTTGAAGCCATGGTTTTGACACCAGGTATCTGTCTCCGTGAGACCCTTTTGGAGGATGTCTGTGTCAGCCAGAGAGTCAATTACTGCCCCCAGTTTGCAGTCATCTGCGAACTTGGTCAGTCATAGTCCTCCTGTGCTTGCCTGTACCTCTGAGAAGTATATGCTGAACAGGAGAGGTCCTAGGACTGATACCTAGGGAATGCCACTTGTAACTGGTTTAGAGTCAGACCTAGCTCCTGCAACTCTTACCATGTGGGTTCTGTCCGTGAGCCAGTTGTCAACCCATCTTGTGACGAAGGGGTTTATGTTCAGGCTGGTGAGCTTGTCTATAAAATTAGAATGGGGAATGGTGTTGAAGCCCTTTGCAAGATCCAGGTAGGCTGTGTGGACCACCTTTCCCTCATCTATAGCCTTGGTAACTGTCTCAAAGAAGTTCACCAGGTTTAGGAGGCATGATCTGCCCTTAACAAAGCCAAACTGGGTAGGGTCCAGTGTTTGGAGGTTCCCAATGTCTCTGGTAATGAGATCCATGATGATGCATTTCATAGCCTTGCAGACTAAGCTAGTCAGACTTATTGGGTGATAATTCCTGGGGTCTGTTGTGGCTCCTCCTTTGTGGAGTGGAATAACTGTTGCTGTGCGCCACTCTATGGGCAGAGGCTGAGTTTGAACAGTGTGTTTAGGTGAGGGGTTAGTTCCTCTTTGCGCTCATGTAGGACGCAGCCTTGGACACCGTACAGTCCCATTGATGCTGTGTTTTTGGCTTTGGAGAGGGCTGTTTTAACCTGCGTGTCTGTGATTTCAGGAGCACTACATTCTTTTGGTGTGGTCATGGGCCATTTTGGGAGTGAGATGGGGGTGAAGTTTGCACTGAACCTGTCTGCTAGGATGTTGGCGATATCGGTCGGTTCAGTGTATTTTGTGCCATTCTGCACTACCTCCAAGCAATTTGACAATTGCCACTTAGATTCTTGACATAGCTAAAGAAAGCCTTGTGGTTATCTTTGGAGTCCTTGGAAAATTTTCTTTCGAAGCTAGCCTTGGATGATTTTATGAGGGATCATAGTTTCTTGCTGATACTGATCAGGGATGTCTTCCCTTCTTGGAATTTTACTCTTTTCTGTACTAGTTTCCTCCTTCTATTGTATAGCTTGTTTATGGCAAGGGTTCACCAGACTGGTTTCCTTTTCTTGGAGGAGTGAGTCTTGGTTTTGCTTGCGAAAGCATGATCCATGCATTCTTGTAGGTGCCCATAGAGTGCATTAGTAAAGGATTTTGCAGCTTGGCCAGCATTATCCTTTAGCATGGGGACTTTGAAATTTTACACCTTGGTCTTAAGTAATGTGATGTCTGCTTTTGAAATGTTTTTCGCGGTAGCCTCCTTGACCGGGGGTGGTGGCGGAATGTGGATATCCAGAGTGATTAGTTTATGGTCAGATCTAACGAGTGATGGGTTGATCTCCGGTGTGGAAGACCAGTCGCCCATGTTGGTAATGACCATGTCCAATATGTTGTTAACTCTAGTGGAGGTGTTGACCATTTGATCCAGGGCATTTGAGTTTATAAATTCTAGGAAATGTTGGACAAGAGAGTTAGTACTTGAGTAGTTCTCCCAGTTAATGTTTGGGTAATTGAAATCACCCAATATCAGGGTGTTTGATAGGACCTTTATGTTCCTAGTGTTTCCAGAAATGCAGAATGGGGGTCCTGGGACATGGTGGCTGATCTGTAGCAAGCTGCAATTTGAATTGCAGTTTTGCCCATTGTTAGTTGCACGTGGATGATCTCTAAAGCATTGTGCTGTGCCACTAACCTGGAAGTGTGGGTATCCTTGATGCATATGGATACGCCACCAGCTTTTGTACTTTGGTCTGGGTTTTGTGGCCGAAATGTATGGTAGGAGTTGTAGCTTGGTAGTGCTGGGCTGCTCTCTGGAGCCTTAAACCAGGTTTCTGTTACTGTGCATATATTGATTTATTTCCATACTGAGGAGTGCCTCGAGTGCATGCATTTTGAGGTTTAGACTTCTGGCATTGAGTAGCATTACCCTCAGGTTTTTGCTACTTGAGCTATTTACAGCAGTGGGTTTGTCTTTTGAGCCTTGCCTAAAAAAGACACTATGGGGGTGGAAAGAGCATTAGCCAGTATTTGAAAGCCTAAGAGTGACAGGTGCAAGCCATCTCTAGTGAAGCAGCATTGCTTGTCGAGCATGTCATCCCAGGTGGACAGACACTGGATCCCCTTTGAATGACACCAGAAGCTTAGCCAATTGCTGAAATTGATAATTTTTTCTTTATACCATGTTATCATTCTTGGTGAGGGCAGGATGCTACTCAGGATCAGGGTCATACCAGCCTGGGCTACATGATCAGAGAGCTCTTCCATGTCTCTTTTCATGTAGTCCAGAGAGGTATGGCTCAGGTCATTCACACCAACATGGACAATGACAGAGTCGAATTTCTACTTGTTCTGTTGTGACTTGAGTGCTTGTGTTACGTGGTAGATCCTGGCACCCGACAGGCAGCTAACAGTAACCTTCTCTTTGTTCATCCTAGTGAGTGGGATGTCAGTGTGCCTGACTATAGAGTCACCTATTACTAGTGTGCTGGGTATGCTGTTTTGCCTTAAGGGCTGTGATTGCATGGCATACTGGTTTTGTGCAGTATGTGTTTCATGGTTTGTGTTGGGGGGTGGGGGCTGTCTGCTTTGGAGGTCTCTGTTGCTTTTTCAGATTTTTATATAGAGCCTCCGAGTATGTTTTCATGTATTTATGTGTGTTTTTGCCGGTGCTGGTTTAATGGGTCTATGTGAGACTGGTGGTGTGATGCAAGTATTTCCCTTCTCCTCTTGACTGTCTGATCCAGTCTTGGGTTGAGAGAGCTTAGCCTCAAGTTTGGCTTTATAATTGCATCTCTCGCATGTATTAGTATTTGGTGGTAGGAGCAGAGGGTTGTCTGTATACATGAGGCATATGTAACATTGCCTCAAAGTACCAAGATTCACCAGTTGGACTGGAGAGTACACCTGAAACTACCCTTTGGACATCCCTGGATAAGTACAATGACTGTTTTACTGATTGGCTGGTAAGGGCGAATAGAGTGCCTTGTCCTTCTGTACAGTATAGGGGGTCTAGTGCTCTCTCTATATATAGCTCTTTCTCTCTCTCTCTCTGTATACATATATATATATATATATATATATATATATATATATATATATATATATATATATATGTTTATATATATATATATATATATATATATATATATATATATATATGTGTGTGTGTGTGTAGACAACATAACCTAATACCAAGGAAATTTAGTTTTTTAGCCTTAATAGCCTTAAATAAAAAAAGGAAAAGGTAGTTGTTTTGAAGTGATTACCTTTGATATTAGCAAAGGAATTATTAAAATAGATCCTTGTGAAAACTTCTTAGGAGAATTCATGTCAAAAATCCCTTTGCATTCCTATTAAAAAAAAAAAAAAGAAAATAAGACTCACCCCCGGATTCTGTATGCCTTGCATGGCATGCAGGATTAGTGTAGGAGCTCTAGCAGGTAATATGTCTACCGTGCGATCCAGGAACAGCCTGCAAGGGCATGCACAAGTGCTCCTGCACTAGTCCTGCACAGACTAAGCACCTGTATGCAAATCACCCCATTTGCAGGAGAAATCCATGCAAATGAGGTGAATTTGCAATTCAGGAAGCTTGCACCCAGCCCTGCAAGACTAGTGCAATCTGCAGAAATGTACTCGGTAAGTAACCGAGTACATTTCTGCAAAATCCAAAATGCTGCCGTGATAGCTCCAAATAAAGGCTGCCTATCAGTCAAGAAGCATGCTAATGGCCAAGTATAAGGCCATTGGCATTGCAAACAACATAAAAAATAAAAAAATCAACTTTTATTTTTTTTTAGCTGATCTCGGCTGTTTACGAGTAGGGCAGCGGCACATGGACAGGATCGGGGGGAAAATAACAAAATAAACCTAAAAAAGCATTCTAACTAAAATCACTATTCTTCTATGCAAGTCAATGTGAGGCAGAAGATAACATGGCCAGTGAGTAGTGGTTGCTAACGGGGGAGGCTCAGTGTGAGACATGTAACTATTCATTAGCAGGCAATCCTATGCAAATGAGGGGAATAATAGTTAATCCCAGTTTTCCCCAGCATGCTAGTCAGGTCCCAACAGTGTAAGAGTAGGAATAGCTTGGTGCAAGCCTAGGAGCTAGCTGACATCATGGGGGGGGGGGGGTCAGGCATACTGTAAGCGGATTGGGGCCCTGTGGCTCGGTAAGCTAGGAGATGTGTCTGAATCTGCCTAGCACTCTTAACATTGCCTAAGCAGATGTGCACACCGCGCACCAGGTTTTAAATGAAGAAAAAAAAGTTAAGCCAATAAAATAGCAGCTCTGTGCACATTTGAGCACTCTGTTTGTGTGGCGCGCCCTTGGGCTTAAACAGGAAGGCAATGGGAAGGGTAAACAGTAGTAGGAAGATAATCAAGGATAACTAGCATAGCTGACAGGTGAAATGTATCAGAATCAGCCAATTACACAGGCAGCAGAACAACCCAGCCCAGAACACTACTATAAACTATGCAAACACCTTCCTCTCTGGTTTTTCCCATACTCTACACCACCGGTGTATACAAGAGGGGAACTTTTAACATACAAACCTACAAAATGAGAGGGGCTTCAGCAGGCAACATAGAACATGTGCAAGAGGATGAGGGTGGTGAGGATGTGAATGCTGCCAATCAACCTACAGTGACGAGACGGAGAAGAGTATACAGACCCAGGGTAACCTGCCAGGGGCTACATGGGCTGGAGATAGTGGAGCACTATAGGGTGAACAGGGACCTCCTACAGCAAATTGTTGAGCAGTGCCTGCCATGCCTGACACATCAAACTGACCAAAGGGAACCCATCCCAGTGGATACCAAGGTATGTGAAGGCCTAGGAATACTAGCCACACATACCTTCCAAAGCTTAACTGGGGATATCATGGGGATCTCACAGCCATCAGCATCCAGAATATTACACCATTTCCTGGATGCCATGTCAGCACATGCTGGTGAGCACGTATATTTCCTCAACACCCGTGAGGTGTTGGACAGCAATATGCGTCTCTTCCACCAAAGAAAAGAATAGCCTGAAGAAGTGGGTGCTATAGACTGCACTCACATATGCATCAAAGCACTACCTGGTGATCAGGGTAGGGCCTGCATCAACCGTAGGGGCATCCCCTCCAACTGCCTGGTCATCTGGGATGGTCATCATAATGAATGTGTGTGCTGGCTGCACTGGAAGCTATCACGATTCCCACATTTGACATCTGACGCAGCTGTTCCAGAGATTTGCCAATGGGGACATCCCCTAAGGTCACCTAGTGGGGGATACTGGTTACACACTGGAGCTGTGGCTGATGACACCTGTCAGAAATGCACACACACCTGAACAAGAACTTCATAATGAGGCACACGCACAGACCAGACTTGTAACAGAGTGTGTGTTTGGGATGCTCATGTCATCGTTCCAGTGTCTGGACACATCCAGTAGAGCCTTGCAGTACTCACCAGCTACATGTACCCACATTGTTATGGTATGTGCCATGCTACACAATATGATCCTGCAGAAACAGCTGTGGCAGAAACAACACGGGGCAGAGCCACACAACGCCAAGGCCTGCACAGGCACAGAGTGACTCAGAGGAGGAACAACCTGAGCCTGCCCCAGTAGGCTGATGGAGGTGTGCCCAGTATGCTGAGGCCATGGCAAAGAAACAATGCATAGCACATACACTGACACAGTAAAGACCCAGGGAATGGCACCCCTCTCTGACTCGCATATACAGTAAAAGGGATGCCAAACATGACACTACCTGTGCTCAACCATGTATAGGGAGTGTACTATGTGCATCTGACATAGGCAGCCCTCCAGCAACAACCTCAATACTGGCACACCCACAAGGTAAGTCAATCAACCTACCAATTGCCAAATGGAGTAAAATGTGTCATTACCTGTATCTATGTATGGATGTGAGCATGCAAGGGAATTGGGTGGCTGAATGTTATGGCAGCAGATAGTAGACATGCATAGTGGCACCATGACATCTGTAACACATACTGGAGTCACCATAGTAGCCAGTACTACACAGGGTGACAAAACCCACTGCAGGAAATGTGCTGGGTGACATGTGTGTCCACATGACTCACACTTGCCAGTCAGGGAGGTTCATATACTCAACAACAGTCTCAGCCAGCAGGACAGGTGTAGACAAACCCAAACAGAGCCTGTGCTCTGGCCTCTGAATGATGCCTATGGGTAACCTCCCCCCAGGCCTACACAGACAGACTACAGCAGGTCAGGCAGTGGGATGTTAGTTCTGAAGGTTAGGAAGTTAGGCACTAATATGTAGGTTAACCAAAGCTAAGACCTGTAATACACTGATATGCCTCTTGTCAGTATGGCAGGTTAGAATACAGAATGAAATGGAGGACCTGACATACCAGTACAGTCATAGCAAATGTGTGCATGTGGCAGGTGTGCCCCCCATCCTATGTAGATATGTAGAAACAGTCAGATGTGCCCCCCCAATCCTGTGTACAAATGTAGTAACAGTCAGGTGTGCCCCCCACTTCCATGTAGACATGTAGAAACAGTCAGGTCTGTTCCCCCCAATCCTGTGTAGAAGTGTAGCAACAGTCATGTGTGCCCCGCCAATCCTGTGTAGAAATGTAAAAACAATCAGGTGTGGCACCCCACAGCCCTACGTAGAAATGTAGTAACAGTCAGGTGTGCCCCCCACTCCCATGTAAGACATGTAAAACAGTCAGATGTGCCCCCCAGTCCTGTGTAGAAATATACAGTCAGGTGTCTCCCCCCCCCCCACAATCCTATGTAGAAATGTAGTAACAGTCAGGTGTGCCCCCCACTCCCATGTAAGACATGTAAAACAGTCAGATGTGCCCCCCAGTCCTGTGTAGAAATATACAGTCAGGTGTCTCCCCCCCCCCACAATCCTATGTAGAAATGTAGTGACACTCAGGTCTGCCTCCCTCCAATCCTGTGTAGACATGTAGTAACATGTATGAGTAGGTATAATACGAGTGGAGCACAGATGGCTAGAGATCACCAAGGTAGCAGGATAGGTTGTAGCATTTGCATAATATGCAGGTCTGAGTGTGTTAAGATGGTGTGTGTTTCATAATGTCTGAGAGTGGTCAGTATGTATTCATGTTCAAGTAAGACCTGGTGGCCATTGCCCACTACTGCTGATAACAGTTACAAGCCCTCATGACTGCAGTGCCAAAGACAATCCCCACCAGTATAACACATGCATGCAGTAAGTCATTGTAAATGTATGGTGGTAATATGTGTCACCATCTGAAAGACTGAAATAGCATGGCTGTTGGGCTAGATATACAAGCAGTACACATGGGAAAGTACCCCAGACATACAGTATATATTCTACACCAGGAACCAAACCTCACCAAAACAAATAACTGGAGGAGAAGAAGGCACGGATCAAGGCAGAAGTGCTGTATCCAAAAAATAAAAAGTCAACAATCCACAAAAGGTAAATGTAATGCTGTAAGGCCAATAAACGCTCCAAGGTACGATAAGTATCTTTATTAACACAAATTGCAGTGCATCGACCTAGGTTTCGTCCGACTCCTCGGACTTCTTCAGAACACTGTGGCACCCAAAACTGAGTGCTTATATAATCACTTTAATCACACTAATTAATTAATTAATTAATCCATCAAGTCACTAAATTGTGTAATGAGACAAATGGATATTCAGATTAAAAATGAAACCAAGGTTAAGAAACAAAGTTTAAAAACGTAAACAAACTTGTTAGTACATGAAATGTTGAATAAAATCACTAGATATGTACATAACATTACCTAAAAACATAATAAATGTGTACATAAATATATTTATATTGAAATTGTATGTTTGATTTGAAAATGTTATATTAATAAATATTAAATATTGAATAAATATATGTGTTAAGACCCCTTGTGTGTAGTGAACATATCCCAATTGATATATAAAATGTTAATCCAACAGATACCCCAGTAAATACTAAAATTCCAAAATTTGTAATATATGATGGTATAAATATTGCTATAAATATTGTGTGCAAAATAGTTATTACAATGTTACATAAAATTTTTCATCCATTGCACTTAGATGAGACCATAAATTGTAAAAGTGTCAATCTGTATAAAAAACATATTAAATTAACATATTTATGTGTGTTATATTATTATTTAAAAACGTCTAAAAAAGTCTAAAATAGTTTTGAAACTGGCCGTGAATATGATACAAAAAATGTGTATGGAAAAATATATATATGTAATAAATATGTATAAAAATGTGTAAAAATATGTGTAAAAATATATATATATATATATATATACACATATATGTATGAATACATACATATACATATATATGTGTACACATATATGTACATATGTAATGGAATGTTGTGGACAAATATGTATGTGTGTATTTTAAATATATGTAAATATGTAATGTGTAAATATATAATACTGAATATACGTGTTAGGTACCTTTTATATTGTGTAACCATAATATGGGTTTTATGCTAATGTATTCGTTTAAACCTGGGTGTTGGTTGGAGTTCAATAAAATTTGCATTCTTAATTCTACTATATCAAGGTTAAATTTAGTAGTTTTACCTTGTGGGTCAATGCCCTGGTGAAATATTCCAAAAAACTTGAACTGGTGACTGTTAAATTGATTTATATGTCTTGCTAAGGCATTGGTTAATTTTCCATTTTTAATGTCTAATATGTGTTCTTTAATCCTGTCCCGCAACAGCCTGCTAGTCTTCCCAACATAAAAACTGTCACATTGTTGACATACTGCAATGTAAACCACATTGCGTGTAAAACAATTGATATGTTGGTGTATCCTTACATTTTGTCTATTGACTGTCACCATTTTGTCAATATTTATCACATGTTTACATACAGAACACCTTCCACATTTAAAATTTCCCATAGGTTTATTGGAAAACTTCATGTCCCCAGTGTTTATACTTTCAAATAACTCTTTAAATGATATATCTTTCCTAAAAATGTAGGTAATGTTACCCTTGAAAAGTTCCCCCATTGTGTTGTCCATTTTTACAAAATTCCAATTCTTTCTAATGATACCTCTGACTACCTCAAAGGTATCATTAAAGGTGGTGATGAATAAGGGTATACTATTACACATAAAGTGCTTGTTACCAATGTTTTGGGTTTGAATATTGCTATCTAACAGACCTACGTTGTCGTTTAATAAGGCTTTGTAAAAGCCATTCTTCCTTTTGTTGGTTACTTCATTAGCAATGTTTTCACAAAATTCCCTCGGGTAACCCCGATTCAGGAAAAGTTTAATGATGAATTGTAATTCATTGTTAAAATCCACCTCTTCACTGACCATCCTGGCTGCTCTGACCAACTGGCCTTTAACCACGGCCTTTTTCTGGTGGTCAGGGTGCCAGCTGTCATAGTGTAAGTAAGAATTTGAAAAGGTGGATTTTCTGTATATATTTGATATTAACTTGTTTTTACTTGTGTCAAAGGTTAATTTGATGTCTAAATAACTTATACTATCCTGACTTATGGTAAATGTAAATTGTAAAAACCAAACACTACTGTTTAAATACTCAATAAAAGCTTTTAACTCTGCCTGTTCACCACTCCAAACAATAAATAAATCATCTAAAAAGCGGCCATAAAATTTAACATGTGTAAAAAACTCTGAATTAAACACATAATTTAACTCCCAATATGTTAAAACAAAGTTTGCAAAATTGGGGGCGCAAGCTGCCCCCATAGCCACCCCACTCTTTTGTCTGAAATAGGCACCTTCAAAGTAAATAAAATTGTTTTTTAACACAATTCCCATAAGCTTAGTTAATACGTTGATTTTGTTCTGGTCGTATAAATTTTTGTAGAATAACTGTTCTTCTAACCATTCCAGCCCTTTGTCGTGGGGAATAACTGTAAATAAGTTGCAAACGTCCAAAGTAATAAATGTATCTCCCAAACTAAATGCAATGGAACTAATTTTAGTTAAAAAATCCCACGAATCTTTGAGTATGTGTTCAAAATGTTCTATACCAGGTTTTAAATAATGATCTAAATATTGACTAATAAAGTGTGTTTTGCTACGTTTGCCATCCACAATGGCTCTGAACTGTAAATTATCCAGGCCTTTATGTATTTTGGGGATGCCAAAAACTCCGCTTATAACTGGAAAATCATTATGTAGGAAGCCCCAATCCTGTTCGTCCAGTTCACCCTGATGTAACATATCGTATAATGTTGTGTCTATTCTTTGGTGGGCTATGTTAATTTCGTTCCTACTAATCTCCATATATGTGTCCCCCATCAGTAGAGCGTTCATATAGGTTACATAGTCATGGTAGTCAACGATGACTACTCCACTGCCCTTGTCAGGTTTCATAATTCTAATACTTTTAGTAGACAAAATTCTTTTTAACGTAGCTTCATCATTTTTGGTCATATTGTAATTGACCTTTTTATGATATTTCTTAAAAACATCCCTGATATCATTTTCCATTACCTTTTCAAAAAAGGCCACTTTTTCATGCATAGGGGGATTGTAAGTGCTTGGTTTAGACAAGCAGGGTTTGCCACGTGTGTTTATGTCCCATGGGTTATTTTGATATAAAATTTTTAAATTTAACTTTCTAGTAAATAGTTTCAAGTCAACAATTGTATTTACTATATTTCCTCTCCTGCATGGGACAAAACTGAACCCCTTTGAAATAAGGTTAACACATTCTCTATCAAATTTCTGTCGTGTATAATTATATAATTTAAAATCCCCCTTGTCATTTGCCACAATGGTTGGTTTGGAAAACAAAACACATTCCCCTTCATTGTTAAGTACATTGTCAAGTGTTATGTGATCGTTAGGATTTGCTAAAACTTCTACTTCTACTACACTTAACAAATCCGTACAAATATTACACACACTATTGTTTTCATGTCCATTTGAAACACTGTTGTTGCTTAAGGGTGATTGCCCGTCATAATGGTGTATTGTTAAATCACAGAGTGAATTAGTACTGTCCACATTGTCCAACACCATCCATTGATTTATGTCACTCAAAAAATTGACAGACATACCCTCAATATTCTCACGTTGGGATATGTTGTCCTTATCTAAAAGGTTGTTGCAAAACATGTTGTCGTTTAAACTATTGTAACATGTAATTCCTCCTGTATAATTGAAATCTTTAGAAACTGAAGATACAAAACTATTTGTAGCATCCGTGTCCGCTAAAACATTGCTAGGACTTAAAACATAATCGCTGGCAGTTAAGTTAATGTCAGATTGCTTACCAAGTACCATCTCGTGGTGGACGCCATCGGCTACTTGCGCGCCCCCCACGCGTTTTTTTGAAAATTCACTTTTTTATAGTGGTCCGAATCCTTCCTTGGACGTGCGCCTGTACTTTCAAAATCCTCGTTTTCTTCAAAGGAATATTGTCCTCTAAGTCTCTTAGATCTTCTGAGACCGTCAGTGTTACTCGGACTGCCATGTTGTCGTTGCATGTGGTCTTCCGACTGGGGAGGGGAAGTGATGTCATCAAGTACATCCAACCTACCAATCCTGTCTGTCGTCTTGGTATGTCCACGATGCAAACAGTGTGATTTAGGATATACCATGCCGGTTGCATAAATCTTAGTGTCCCTCTTGATTTTGTTTTGTTTTTTGTCGTACAAAATATCACAACTATGTTCCACATCCTTAATAATATTGGCGTAATTGGTATAATATTGATCAAACAAGAGGTCTTGGCTAATGTTGTTATTAAGTTCTTCCATTTCTAGTAATAAAGTTTCGATTTTTTTGTCGTTGAATTTAATCATTATTTCTAATAGTGCCAAGCAAGTTTTGTTAAAAAGTTCATGTAATTCTTTTAACATATCTGGTTCACGCTCACTGCCATTGGGATATCTCCATAACCTAAGTCCTTTGGGTACTAACCCTAATTCAATGTTCTTACACAAGTACCCGTTCTCCACAAATATATATAAATATAAAAATAAATATATAAACACATATATTTATTCAATATTTAATATTTATTAATATAACATTTTCAAATCAAACATACAATTTCAATATAAATATATTTATGTACACATTTATTATGTTTTTAGGTAATGTTATGTACATATCTAGTGATTTTATTCAACATTTCATGTACTAACAAGTTTGTTTACGTTTTTAAACTTTGTTTCTTAACCTTGGTTTCTTTTTTAATCTGAATATCCATTTGTCTCATTACACAATTTAGTGACTTGATGGATTAATTAATTAATTAATTAATGTGATTAAAGTGATTATATAAGCACTCAGTTTTGGGTGCCACAGTGTTCTGAAGAAGTCCGAGGAGTCGGACGAAACCTAGGTCGACGCACTGCAATTTGTGTTAATAAAGATACTTATCGTACCTTGGAGCGTTTATTGGCCTTGCAGCATTACATTTACCTTTTGTGGATTGTTGACTTTTTATTTTTTGGATACAGCACTTCTGCCTTGATCCATGCCTTCTTCTCCTCCAGTTATTTGTTTTGATACAGTATATATTCTGTCACTGTGAAATGGTGACACCCTTGGAATTGTACATATAGGTATGCATCACAGTAACAGGACCTGTAGTAGGGGATACCGGTGATGTCTGCCTGAACACCTGCAGATAACAAAGGAGCTAGGACTGATGTATTGGGAATCAGCTGATGTACCTGTACATGCCAGCATAACTATAATGCCCCATGCATATCTGTGTGTCATATGCAAGTAGTGTCCATAGCACACATGCACCCAGCCACGCAAACACCACCCACAGGCACCTCTCTGGCAATATCCCTACTGTGGGGAATGGGTACAGTATGACCCCATCTGTATATGGCAATAGCTGAAGACTGCAGCATGCAGTGCAGGTGTCCCATGCAGGTGTGTCCCTAGCTGCAGGTAGCACGCTGCCAGCATTCACACCACCTGATCAAGACTGATAGAAGGTATTTGCATGAATAACTATCATATCTACTCTGTCACCCCAGGGGAATATACTGTATGGTGGTCTGGGACTGTAGGACTGACAGAATGCAATGGCCTGCCACAACTGGCCTGCATCAACACCTAATGCCCCACAGGCACCTGCCAAAGTCCTGTGTCTCACATGTACTGCCAATGCATGTTATGTCATGGACATCCAAATAACAAAATAACACAATCCATTTAAGCCATATGCAAGGCCATGTGGACAAACCACAATAACATGTCCACCATGTCCCAGTGCATGAACTGTGGACCAACACTAACACACACCTGTGATATGGTGATATCCTTAGGGAAAGTATCACAGAATGGATGCATAATGTATGAAAGAGGTTAGAATAACAGAGGGGGATGTGGGAGCATGGGCAGCATGGGATGTGCAGGGTTCGACACCAAGCTGTGTGCACACTACCCCTGGCTGCAAACACATAAATAGGTGGCTACACACCTGCCCATACACCACAATAGAGTACATGTCCTGAGCCATGGCCTCTGCCTCTGGCTAACTTGTGAAAATCTGTACAGCTGTGAGGCATTGCCACAGCAAGATAAGGATATACTGCCATGTTGATGGGTGGGCAAGTATGGGATCCTTTGCCAGCACTGTACCAAGGTTCAGAACAGGATACACAAACCCAGCACCAAATGTCTGTGGCTCACCCTCCAGAATGGCATAACTTACCATGAATGCATAGGTGTCTGCCCACAATATCAGACACAGCTGCAGTCGCCCTTGTCCCACAAGTCATCACTGTGAGCAAGAATGTCCACCTGACAGTACATGAGTACAGAAAACACCACTGTGTATAACAGTACACATGTTTGAATATCTCTACTAACAGCAGTACCATGCAGCTGAAGCAGCACAGACACAATCACCTACAGTACACAAGTTTGTCCCCATATTGCCAAATGATTGACGGATACAGAAGGGCATACTGGGCATGCTCACACACTTAGAGAAATGAGGGCAATGTCAGCCAACAACATACCGAAAGGTCATGCTGGGCATGCTCACACACTTAAACAAATGAAGACCATGTCTGCAAACAACAGTGGACCAGACATATCTGGCATTTGCAGATGTTATTGCAGACACTCCTCAGTATGCAGCAGTCATGCTTTGCACACACACACTGGATAGGAATACAGGCATATATCCAAGGACAATACACTATAATAAGCCAAAACCTGACATACACAGATGTGTGGAATAGAGTGACTGTCACAAGGGGCCATCCATTATGAGACCTGTCCCACCCAGCACACAGCCAAATGGCTACAACCACATGAGGTTCAGATGTCACTCACCTTTGACCTTAGCCACTGGTATTTGTCAGCATGATAGACTATGTGGTACAAGTGCTAGCTGTGCAACATGACTGTACAAGGAAGTAGTCATCTAGCAGCTGTATACACATACCTGTGGAATATAGCCCTGTGTTTGCCCATATGTGGTGTGTCAACCTCTAGATGAATGGATTATGGCCTATGCACACACACTGTCCTCCCCATAGCTGTACTATGACAAGCCTGCTGAGGTCATCCACTTTGAAATACACCCTTGTGAAAGGTATAGACCAGGAATCTCCATGGCGCTTCCTACAACTGCATACTGATGTAGTGTGATAAACTAGTTAGGTAGGAGATCTAATCCCAGACATGGCAACTGTGTGTGGGTGTGTGTCTCTGTGTAGAGAGCAATGCATGTAAGGCTAGTCACACTCACTACAAATCAAATCCCCTACTTTGTCAAGGCTGCCGATGTCATACACTGTTAAATGCACCTTTTGGAAAGCTGTAGACCAGTAATCTCCATGGCGCATCCTATACCTGCGTACTGCTGTAGTGTAATAAACTAGTTAAGTAGGAGTTCTCATCCCAGGCATAGCAACTGTGTGTGTGTGTGTGTGTGTGTGTGTGTGTGTGTGTGTGTGTGTGTGTGTGAGTGTGTGTGTGTGTGTGTGTGTGTGTCTCTGTCTGTGTAGAGAGAAATGCCTTTTTAGGTTAGTCACACTCACTACAATTCAAATGCCCTACTTTGGCAGTCCTGCTGATGTCATTCATTGTGAAATACACCTTTGAGGAAGGAGTACTCCAGTACTCCCTGTGGTGTGTCCTATAACAGCTTCATGCTGCAGTGTGATATAGAACGCTGGTAGTGGTGCTATATCCACGTATGTTGGTTGTGGATGTTTTGTGTGTGTTTCAATGTCTGTGTAGGGAGCAATGCATTTTAGCCTAGCCACACTCACTACAATTAACATTCCCTACTTTGGCAATCCTGCTGATGTCATTCATTGTGAAATACACCTTTGGGGAAAGAGTACTCCAGTAATCCCTGCGGAGCAGCCTATAACTGCGTAGTGCTGTAATGTAATAAACTAGTTAGGTAGGAGTTCTAATCCCAGACATGACAGGTGTGTGTGTGTGTGTGTGTGTGTGTGTGTGTGTGTGTGTGTGTGTGTGTGTGTGTGTTTGTGTGTGTGTGTCTGTTTGTGTTTGTAACTCATATCCTGTGTGGAGGTGGTTGCAAGTTTGTAGAAACTGGGCTCAATGTGGAGTGGGTTTTGCACATTTCTTATATGGTGGCCCTGGTATATATCACAATGTCCACCATGCAGGGATAACAGATGTGAAATAGCTTAGAGGCTGGGGTGCAAATCCATACCGATATACGTGACATCAAGGC
Source organism: Protopterus annectens (assembly GCF_019279795.1). Taxonomy (NCBI): domain Eukaryota; kingdom Metazoa; phylum Chordata; order Ceratodontiformes; family Protopteridae; genus Protopterus; species Protopterus annectens. The sequence goes on from NC_056731.1 coordinate 1,302,852,559, forward strand.
TAGGCAAACACAGTTAACAACCCTAGTTTTACCCAGAGAATACTGTCAACCCATGTCTCATACACACACACACACACACACACACACACACACACACACACACACACACACACACACACACACACACACACACACACAAACACACACACTTTCCTAGGCAACAGCTGCTATGTTGGTGGTACCTTGCATATTGACCACTGATAGTAACTATGGTGTGATTGCAGTGAGCTACAGAGGGCATGGCACTCTGTACATCTGTCTAATAGGCCCACACATGCTGACAGTGCATCTTCCCTATGTTCCCCACTGGACACCTGCAACACCTGTGGTGCCATCAAATGTGACCCACAAAGGAAATACCATGCCTGAAAACATGCCCTGTATGGACAGATGCCACTGACACCAGGGAATGCTGCTATCATGCTATCAATGTTGGTGCAGGGTAAACCTGCTGTCCATTACCAGTTCCTGCAACATCAGGCCAGGACTAACACATCTGTGTACACATTGGCCAGACATTCCAGGTACAGTTCCACATGTCACTGTACATGCATGTAGGAGGTGTGCACATCCCAGACACCGTCCATATCATGGACTAAGAAACACATACATGGCAAGCAATGCACTGCATTGGCCACACACAATAGTCACCCAGATGACTAGATGGTGAAAACAATACCCACCTGTGTGGGTAAATCCTGAAACTATACCCCTGAGCCACAATGCAGAGCAGTGTCATGTTGGCTGATGCCAAGGTATATCCATCACCTAGCCTTGTATAGCTGTCTGGCACAGTCACCCACTACACACCCATGAAGCAATCCACCCATGCATGTCAGTACTGGCACCTTGTGTGTGTGTGTGTGTGTGTGTGTGTGTGTGTGTGTGTGTGTGTGTGTGTGTGTGTGTGTGTGTGTTGTATGATGCGGATGATCACATTCTCACTCACTACAACCCCCATTGGCATACTGAAGCATGCTTTCCAATGTCAGACACCTCCACATACTCTTTGCCCATATAACCACTGTATGATCCCTGTGGTGCATGTGATACCTGCACAGTAATGTGTTGTGGCAATCTCGCTAGTAATGAGTTGTATTCCTGGCCCTGCCATGCATGTCAATGTGTGTGCATCCTTGTGAGAGTGTTGCTGTGTTGATACTGGCACCTGTTCATGCGGACAGGCACGTGTACTACACCTACCATATAGCTACCATATTCCTGTTGTAGATGCCACTCACCATCACATATATGTTTTGTGGGCTCCTCAACATGTAACCGATGTGGTGCATCCAATAACTGCATAGAAATGTAATAGCACTACATAGTCATCAGGGGTTTGATACCCTGTGCTGGTAGGTGTGTGACACAAACATGCTTAAGTTTTACTCTCCCACCCCCCCCCAACTTTACTTTGCCTCTGTCTGCCTCTCTCACTCCCTCTCTGGTGGATGTGGAGACCTTCACCTGCTTTGCATAGGCTGCAGCATGTGTATTGTAAGTGATGCTCATGATCAACTGATGGCTTATGCATGGATCGCAGCCCTCCTCTAGCTGATAGCATGTAAAATAGCTGTGGTAACATTACCATAGCCAGTTGCATGAAAACACACTCCAGTATCTAGGAACATCATGCTGGTGTTGGGCCTTTTCATTCACTGTGAGCAGGAATTAGATATGTTGTTTGGCAAACAGCATAACAGATGGAGTGGGGATTTACCTCTAACAACATACACTGTGGAAACAGGCCAACACACAGGAGGGGGATGTGCCTGACTTGACTACAGACTGTAAGTGCTGCTATACTGCAATTGGAGTAATGTTGGTTTAACAGGGTGTGTGTGGATATGGCTGTCCTACATGTTTTAATACCTGTTATGTCAGTGCTATGTTTATGAGGAAATCCCCATCAGTAGGGTAATCTGCAGACTGGGCAGTGTGTGGTGCCTTTTCTTTCTTGTGTTACCCACAGAGCACCTATCTGTGAACTGCAGAATGTAGTGAGAGGATTGCAGTCTGTAGATGGTGACAGCCGTGAGAGTTGCTGACTTCATTTCCCTCACAGGACATATGTTGCAACAAACCCTGTTACAACAGTAAATGTATGAGGTTATCACAGCAGCATGTCAATAATGGCCCTGTGTTTATGCCTCCAGCCACAACTCTGCCAACCTTTGTACATATGCCATGCAGTAAGAGTTGCATATGTTACTGTACACCATATTTATTGACATCATATCTGATAACAAGCCAGTGAGATATCAGACTGCTACACATGTTATGTATTTTAGGGGTTATATTTGATGACATAACCTGGACATTCTATGGTTGTGTGTACAGTACTGAGGTCTGTGTACTTATGGTGATGGTCGACAGTGTGTGTATTGTTAGTATGTACCTTGGCCTGTGTACAGTCTGTGGTAGATGTCATTGTTGTTGGTCCTGTTCTATCTGATGTCACATGCTGCTCCACTGTATGTTACCCTATTGGCTTAGATATTTGTAGGGCCAAACACACACATATCCCATACCACAGACAGGCATTAGACCACACTGTGTAGCGGCCCAGTATATGTAGCATTAGTGTGTGAGTGGCACATATGAGGATGGTGTTGAACAGATAGTCCATATACTGTAATAGTACACTAGCTTACCATATGTGGCTGTGGCTGTGTTCACATTGGTTGTGGTTATGCACTTTCACACAGGTGCCCGTTACTCTGTGATGTGACATACCTGTAGAGAGTGCTATATATGCAGGTACATGTGTATTCCCCCATAGGAAATGCAGGCCAGTGTTGAGCCAGTCTGCCTGTAGCCTGCACAGTGCTTGATTACATACCTAGCAGCTTTGTGTACTTACCCAGTGAGATGTCATGTCCAGATACTTGGCAGATGTACTGCTTTCGGGCCACCATAACAGTCAGTGTATGTCAGACAAAGCAGTGGGATGCTGTACAGATGTATGTCAATAACTAGTGGGTAGTATGTGGCCTTGGCACCTCTGTACCAGTGGTTATTATGTGTCAGGACAGACAGGGGTGTGTGAATGCATAGCCTATGGGGGGCATATATATATACCAGTAGTTACGTGTTATACCCATCTACATGGTTTTTAACATCCACATTGTCAGGCTTGGTCCACATGTCTTGCACTAAGGTATTCTGTGTATACCTCTGAACTGTCCATAGTGTGTCAGACTGTCCACATATATTGGGCATATCCCTGCTGTAGTCCACAGGAACATTACTGTGCTAGCAGTGGTACTGTACTATGATGTCCTTAGTATGTCTGTCAGTAGCCAATGGTGCACATGTTAAAAGCAGATGTGACCTCCCACACACACCATGTCATTAATTAATGCTGGCCTACTGCTCCTGCCATACAGACTGTTCTGTTTGTCAGTATGCTTATGATGGTGTCAGTTATGCCTTGTTATGTAACAGCTACATCCCATTTGGTCAGCTGAAGTCTTTACCACTTAGTGATTGTGTACAGAGTGTAGATAGAGGTTGCTGAACTATACTTCTGCATTACTTACTGTTGATTGTTTGGTATCCTGCGGCCTAGTCGGTCTTTAATATTGTACTATTAGAAGGGCTTGGCCTGGACAGCAACAGTTGTGAACCTTTCCAGACTACTGTATTAGTATAACTGTTTCACAGTTGCACTACTCTGTTTATATGGATGTCAGTGTCTGAACAGCTATATGACATGGCATATAAAACTGTAATAGTACACAAATAAAGGTTTTCCATTTATGCAAACCTGTGTGTGGTGTTATATCCTAAGACATCTCTGTGGGTATATGTTGCAGGCAATGATTGTCATTTGTATGGGTGGCTCATGCAGTGTCCAGGTGTTAACATGTTAACTGTAGGCATAGTGGCTGTTCCATATTGTGTGCACCTTCTACATATGTATCTTACTGTACATATCTGTATCTGTATGTGTGAATGTGTAGTCACATATATATATATATATATATATATATATATATATATATATATATATATATGTATGTCTGTACCTGCATATATTGTCTGTGAATATGTATCCTGGGGATGTTGTTAGCTTCTACAGTGTACATTTCCTATGGGAGCCAGACTGTACTGCATGATATGTTACCAATACCAGCCTGACATCATACAGGTGGGATGTAGTACTGTTAACATCTTGTGCCCATGTCTTGTCAGGTCCTGGTTATGGGATCTGCAACACTTGGTAGTGTATTGTAGGGTGGACGTGTTTGGCTGTGGGGGGGGGTATACCTATTTGTACAAGATGTATATTGTTTGGGGCCTCTCAACCCCATTACAGTGTATGTAGACATATATGTTTTAGTTAGTTTCCCATTGTTATCTACAGATGTATGTATGTATCTGCTTATATATATATATATATATATATATATATATATATCACTATGCCCGTATATACCTACATATATATATATATCTGCTTACATATATGTAATGTGCTGTGTATATTTAGACATATAGATGTAAAAATATATATCTATAGATGTCGACATTTGCATGTATATATGTTCATATATATTTCTATATGTGTATATATATATATATATATATATATATATATATATATATATAAATATATATATATATATATATATATACATATATAGATGTGGTGTATCTGTTTAGATATTAATATATTTACACACACACATACATCTAAATGTTGGAATACATTCCCTGTACTGTTGAGTGACTGGGCTGGATAATATGTTTGTGAATACATCAGGGCAATGTAGATCTGACATGGCTTAGTGGTAAATCACTTTGTTTATGGTGTGCAAGGGTTTTGGGTTCAAGACTTGCAGAGGCTGTTTATTCTGTTGCTGGGCAGAACAAGAGCTGTTGGATACAGAGTGACTAAGGCACTTTTGAGCAGTTATAAGCTGGTTTGCGTGGGTTTGCACAGAGGTAAGCACTGCTAACTTCTGGTTACAATTTATTATACTCAGCTTCTAAATTGCTTAACCTGTGTAGGCATTGCTTACTCCCACGCAAACAGGCTTAAACCCGCTTACTGCTGCTTAAAAGTGCTTACTCCTGCTTACCCCCGCGCTAATTTCTTTAAAAACAAAAGAAAAAGGGGTTGATAGGAAAGTGGTGAAAAAAGGGGCAGAAAGAGGGAAAGAGAGTAGGAAAAATAGCCAGAAATGTGCAGGAAGGGTGTAGGGACGGTCCATAGCTGCCCATTTCTGCTACATCAACAGCTGTGCATATACACTGAATTAGGAGGTAGATTTGGACACTCAAACCCCTGGGAGGGGTGAGGACAACAAAAATAAGTTGTGATGCCATTTAGAATGGATTACATGTGTCCAGTGGACACGTGTGCAAAATGGACAGCTATGTATGGGGTGAGATTTTTTTGTGGAAACAGATTGCCCTTTTTATTTTTTTTTAGGTGAGAATGGGATGATGGGAAGGGGTAGTAGGTATATTTAGGGAGGTAGGTTGGGTAGGTTAACAGACAAGACAAACAAGACACATACAGGGGCAGTATATGACACATGTGGGGGTAAACACCTTGATGGGGTGGGGTGTTGGGAAATCGGAAGCCCATGAGCCCCCTAGTGGAAACAGTGGGGCTGAGGTCCCCTCCCATTAGCAGTCACCACTGCATCATCCCAGCTCCGAAGGTGGCTGTGCTAGGGGCTGAGTCACAGAGCCAGGCTGACTCTCTAATCATGACGTGTGGCCTCGAGCTGGCGTAGAAGGTCACCAAACTGCTGGTTGATCTCTCTATGCACTACGACCCCGACCTGGCAACAGGTGACAGGAGCCCCATCCCTGAAGCGGTTCCACCCAAGGGTGGTGCAGGACTAATGGACATGGGGGTCCTGGGGTGGGGCCCAAACTTGCTGGTGCCTGGTGCCATGACCAGCTGATGTGGGATAGGTGGGTCTTCTGGGACTGGCCTTCCCAAGCATGCTATATTGTTTAGATGTCATCATCATATGTGGGTTAGTAATAGTCAACACATTCCAGGGTTAGATATAACAGCATGCATAGATATTCCCATTAACACAGACACCAGATATGGAACAGTTTCATAGCAAACAGAACACATGCATATATGGGACCACAGTGGTAATAAGAACAGCATGCAGATACATTGATGGCACCATGCCACCAATGTTGGAATAATTCAATATAGCACATGCATGGGAACCATTAATATATTTATCAAACAATTTGACAGTATCAGAACATAGGTGGCATTTCATACCAGTTGGGGTGGGTATGTTGATTATTGTTGGAGATATGGTGGGTGGAGAGAAAGATGTTAATGAAGAACTAGTATATTCCTGTAGTGCACATTACTTTACTAGTCAGTGCTGTTATCTGTACCTTACAAGTCTTACTACACTACCCTATAGCCTTAGTTTGGACAGTGATATGGTTGTCGCCATCGTTACACATGATCTGGTTTTACCTGTAGTATACACCTCTTACCTGGTATACCTGTGGATGGAATGTTTGTTAACACTAACTGTTTCTAAACATACTCCCAGATTCCAATTTGATGTTGTGCACATAGCTATCCAACTCTCTCTGCACAGACTCTGGCCATGTGTTGACCACTTGCTGGTGTACTGGGAGACACACACATATATATAAGTATATATATATATATATATATATATATATATATATATATATATATATATATATATATATATATATATATATATATATATATATATATACATATATATATATATATATATATATTATGCTCAACTTCTGACAGACTTGATTGGCTATAATCACCTGCATTAGAACCTGAAGTTAAGTACAAACTTGCAGTTTTAAAAGTACTGTATTTCATTTTTCTGTTACCTAATTGTGTTTTCACTGAATAGTGTGTGTTGTGTGTCTTTCTGCTATAAGAGGGGGTGGTGGATTTCTCACTTCTTTGTTATTTGATATTTAACTGTTAGCCTAGAGGGCTTCCTCTGTACTTTAAGTGCTAGCCACAAAGTTTGAGAATTAATTTTATGCTCAACTTTTGAGAGACTTGGTTGGCTTTAAACACCTGCATTACAAGCTGAAGTTAAGTACAAACTTGCAGTTTTAAAAGTACTGTATTTCATTTTTTTCTTACCTAATTGTGTGTTTTACTGAATAGTGTGTGCTGTGTGTCTCTCTGCAGTTAGTTCTCCACCCACCCTCCCTGTTCTTGTTTTGGTGTTAGTGTTGGTGGCTCTGGAATTGCCTGCCCCTCCTGTAAGTCTGTATTTGAACACTCCTCCTGAGTCCATCTCATTTGCTCACTTAACTGAGTACAGTGAGATCATATTATGAGTCTAGTGTTCACTCTACTTAATACAGAGAGAAGATTTGAGAAGGCCAACCCACTTAGGTTCTTCCTTCCTCTCTCTTTGCACTTTACAAACAAAAAAATTGTGCACTTTATTCACCTGCTTGTATTGCATTTGTGTTTCCTCCTACTTTATTTTGCTTTTGCCTCTTCTTAAAAGTACTCACTTTTATTTATGCTGCTGCATTTATTACTGTTTGCTAGTAGTCTGATTAAATTGTAATTGTTATTCTAAGTCTATTGGTTTAAGCACTTGGGCTTCATACCGATTGTTTTACATTAAGAAGGTTTGTGGTCTGCACTGTTGTGGCAGAACAGCTAGCTTACATCCTTCTAAGCTGGAAATTGCTGATTGAAGGCTCAGTGTCTGCTATTCTAAAAGTGTATTAGTTCTGGTTTAAGCACTTGGGCTTCAGGTCAGTTATTCTACATTAAGAAGGTTTGTGGTCTGCACTCTTGTGGGAGGTGAGGCTGGATTCTAGCCTTCTGAGCTGGGAATTTCTGGTCACAGGCTTGTTGTGCCTGCTTATTTTAACTGTTTTTTTTTCTGAAATTGGTGCGCCTTGTTGCTGTAGCATAGACCAGATTCAGGCCTGCTTAATATAGCTTTGTTTGTATAACTTGAGCACTGATCCAGGGCATCTTTTTTTGGAGAAGGTTTCCGTGCACCCTAGTAGCGGGAATGTGCAGTTAGAACTTATCTGATTAAAGACTGCTGGAACAGGGCTCAGTTTTGAGCTTTTTTCTGGTTTATTGAGTAACTTGTTTAAATCAATTTGTTCATTTTCTATTGTTTTATATATATAAAAAAATTGCACTTTATTATTCTGCTTTTACTGTGTTTGTGTTTCTTCCTACTTTATTACTAGGGGCATTGACTACAACTCAAAGCTGAGATATATAACAATAAGTATCCTTTTCTATGCATTTAAAGTGTTTTTTTTGATTGTATCTGCTTTATTTTCTGAAAAAAAAAAAAAATATATATATATATATATATATATATATATATATATATATATATATATATACTTGTTTCCTGCCTTTCTAAGCTAGTATAGTCCAGTTTTCAGGTTAGTGCTGATTTCAGGGCTATGTTATAAATCTCTGTGTTTTGCCCTTAGCTTACTTGGATAGAAGGAAGTTTCTCTGTTCACCTGTGAGAGAAGGGAGCTTTGAGCAGCCTATTTGTCACTGGAGGAGTGGTTTCAGCCCAGAAATTAGTAGTTTATTGGCCATTTTGGGGAAATTTCTATTTCTTTCCTTTCCCTGCTATAAAAAAATGAATTTGCCCAGTTTTGCACACTGGGCAGAGCCAGTTAGCTAGGGTATAACTATTCCCGGCTCTACAAAGTCTCCTCTTCAATTTTTCCCTTGGAACTAGACAAACTTTCAACTTAAGCACTCAAGCCATTCATTTCTCAGCCCAGCACTTGCTTAAAACTCATAGCAAGCATTTATAAACCCTAGCACTAGACCCCCTCCTCATACTGTACAGAAGGACAAGGCTCCCTATTCAACCTTACCAGCCATTCAGAAAAACTGTTCACTGTACCTATCCAGGCATTTCCAAAGGGCAGTTTCAGGTGTACTCTCCAGTCCAACTGGTGAATCTGGGCATTTTGAGGCAATGTTACAACTGCCTCATGTACACAGACAACCCTCTCCTCCTACCACCAAACACTAATACATGCGAGAGATGCAATTATACAGTCAAACTGGAGGCTAAGCTCTCTCAGCCCAAGACTGGATCAGACAGTCAAAAGGAGAAGGAAAATACTTGCATCACACCACCAGTCTCAAATAGACCCATTAAACCAGCACCGGCAAAAAACACACATAAATACACGGCAAAAAACACACATAAATACACAAAAGCATACTTGGAGGCTCTAAATAAAAATCTGCAAAAGCAACAGAGACCTCCAAAGCAGACATCCAAGCAACCTCCACCCCCCCAACGCAGACCATGAAACATATACTTCACAAAACCAGTATGCCACACAATTACAGCCCTTAAGGCAAAATAACATACCCAACATGCTAGTAATAGGTGACTCTAGTCAGGCACACTGACGTCCCACTCACTAGACTGAATAAGGAGAAGGTTACTGTTAGCTGCCTGTCGGGTGACAGGATCCGTCACATAACACAAGCACTCAGGTCACTTCAGAACAAGTACAAATATGACTCTGTCGTTGTCCATGTTGGTGTGAATGACCTGAGCTATACCTCCCTGGACTACATGAAAAGAGACATGGAAGAGCTCTCTGATCATGTAGCCCAGGCTGGTATGACCCTGACCCTGAGTAGCATCCTGCCCTCACCAAGAATGATACCATGTTATGAAGAAAAAATTATTAATTTCAACAATTGGATAAGTTTCTCATGTCATTCAAAGGGGATCCAGTGTCTGTCCACCTGGGATGACATGCTCGACAAGCCACGCTGCTTCGCTAAAGACAGCTTGCACCTGTCACCCTTAGGCTTTCGAAAACAGGACAAGGATCTTGCCACTCCCATAGTGCTTTTTTTAGGCAAGGCTCAAAAGACAAACAAACCACCATAAATAGCACAAGTAACAAAAAACTGAAGGTAATGCTATACTCAATGCCAGAAGTCTAAACCTCAAAATGCATGCACTGGAGGCACTCCTCAGTATGGATAAAATCGATATATGTGCAGTAACAGAAACCTGGTTTAAGGCTCCAGAGCACCCTAGCACTATCAGGCTAAAACTCATACCATACATTTTGGCCACACAACCAAAACCGAAATACCAAAGGCGGGGGCATATCCATATTCATCAATGATACCCACACCTCCAGGTTAGTAGCACAGCACGATGCTTCAGAGATCATCCACATGCAACTAACAATGGGCAAAACTGCAATTCAAATTGTAGCTTGCTAGAGATCACCCACCATGTCTCAGGACCCCCATTCTGCATTTCTGGAAACACTGGGAAACATTAAGGTCCTACCAAACACCCTAATAGTGGGTGATTTCCATTACCCAAACATTAACTGAGAGAACTACTCAAGTACTAACTCCCTTGCCCAACATTTCCTAGAATGTATAAACTCAAACACCCTGGATCAACTGGACAACACTTCCACTAGAGGTGACAACATATTGGACCTGGTCATCACCAACATGGGCGACCGATATTCCACACTGGAAGCCAACCCCTCACTGGTTAAATCTGACCATAAACAAATCACTTTGGATATCCACATTCTGCCCCCACCCCTGGACAAGGAAACCACTGTGAAAAACTTTTCAAAACAAACTTCATGTTTCTTAAGACCGAGGTGGAAAGTTTTAAAGCCCCCATGCTAAAGGATAATACTGTCCAAGCTGCAAAATCCTTTACTAATGCATTCTATGGGCACCTACAAGATTGCATGGATCATGCTATCCCAAGCAAAACCAAGACTCACTCCTCCAAGAAAAGAAAACCATTCTGGTGGACCCCTGCCATAAACAAGCTATACAATAGAAGGAGGAAACTAGTACAGATAAGAGTAAAATCCCAAGAAGGGAAGACATCCCTGATCAGTATCAGTAAGAAACTATGATCCCTCATAAAATCATCCAAGGAGAACTTCAAAAGAAAAATTTCCAAAGATTCCAAAGGTAAACACAAGGCATTCTTTACCTATGTCAAGAATCTAAGTGGCAATGCTCAGATTTACTCGGATATTGCCAACATCCTGGCAGACAGGTTCAGTGCAAACTTCACCCCCCTCTCACCCCTAAAAGGGCCCATAACCATACCAGAAGAATGTAGAGACCCTGAAATCACAGACACTCAGGTTAAAACAGTCCTCTCCAAAGCCAAAAAACACAGCATCAATGGGACCAGATGGTGTTCCAGGCTGCGTCCTACATGAGCTCAAAGACGAACTAACCCGTCACCTAAACATACTGTTCAAACAAAGCTCTCCACAGGCTACATACCCATAGAGGGGTGCACAGCAATGGTTATTCCACTCCACAAAGGTGGAGCCACAATAGATCCTGGGAACTAACACCACATAAGCCTGACTAGCTTGGTCTGCAAGGCTATGGAGCGCATCATCATGGAACTCATTAACAGAGACATTGGGAACCCCCAAACACTGGACCCTACCCAGTTCAGCTTTGTTAAGGGCAGATAATGCCTCCTAAACCTGGTGGACTTCTTTGAGACAGTTCACAAGGCTATAGATGGGGGAAAGGTGGTACACACAGCCTATCTAGACCTAGCAAAGGCCTTCAACACTATTCCCCATTCTGGTATTATAGACAAGCTCACCAGCCTGAACATAACCCTCTGTATCACAAGATAGGTTGCCAACTGGCTCACGGACCGTACCCACATGGTTAGAGTTGCAGGAGCTAGGTCTGACTCTAAACTGGTTATAAGTGGCATTCCCCAGGGCTCAGTCGTAGGACCCCTCCTGTTCTGCATATACTTCTTAGAGGTATAGATAAGCACTGGAGGACTATGACTGACCAAGTTCACAGATGACTGCAAACTATGGGCTATAATTGACTCTCCAGCTGACACAGACATCCTCCAAAAGTGTCTCACCGAGATGCATGCCTGGTGTCAAAATCATGGCCTCACACTAAATGGCAAAAAGTGCATAGTCATCCCCTTTGGAAAAAACAAAGTACCCACAAACTACCACATAGGTGGTAGTCCCCTAAATAGGGAAAACATAATAAGGTATCTGGGGATCGAAGTAGATAGTAATCTCTCCTTTGATAATCACATTTCCAAAGTCATTAGAAAATCCTTCTATGTGGCCCACCTAATCACAAAAGGGTTTGTATCCAGATAAAAAGAGGTCATTGTGCCCCTGTACTCATCACTCATCAGACCCATCATTAAGTACAACGCCCCATTTGGGATGTACCTTAAAAGATACCTGCAACAGCTGTAAAGACCACAGAAGTACCTCACCAAGAGGGTCACTAGCCTCAAACAGATGCCCTATGCAGCTCATCTGAAGAAACTCCAGCTGTACTCGGTTGCAAAGCACCTACTCAGAGGTAATCTCTGCCTGACATACAAGGCCATGTCCAACCCAGAATTGATGGATATGCTCCACCTAAAGAAAACCTTATCACCTCGAGTCACATGTTCTAGGGATCTAAACCTCATCACAACAATACATAGGATGTGCTGGAGGGATAGATTCCTATCCCAGAGACTTTCCATGCTTTGGAACAAGATTCCAATCTATGTTAGGCAGATCTCCTCGCTAACACTCTTCAAGAGAAACCTTGACAAGTGGACGGGAAACAGAAAGTTTACCCTGTGGATCACTTCAGTGGCTCTGCTGGACAGAGGCACAGGGAACTAATCTAAGGGGGTGGCAAAAGCCAACACATTCTGTCTAGGCTTATAAATGCCTTCGGGCAGATAGCCACTTAGTACCTACCTATGAATCTGTGAACCTATATTGCCCTCTTCCACCTTTAGTGACCTGACACACACATATACATGCTTTCCTACACAGTTATATTATGCAGCACAGTGTGGGTGACAGTGATCAGTGATACTTTACTATTCAGAGAAACGGCAACACTCACAATTCCCTACAATACCAGAGTGAACAGTACCAGTACAGGTTATAATGGTCTGTATTTCTCAGCACAATGTTTGTATCCGATGTACCTGTGGGATCAATGTTTGTTAGCACTACCTGACTGTTGCCACACAAACTTCCAGATTACACATTAGTATTATGCACATACTTCTCATTCTGTTACTGTACACACTCTGGTCACAGCTTGACAACATAGGAGTGTAGATAGGACATACTTGAAATATTACTCTCCTAGGAGTTTTGAGGGTTGCTACATTGACAGGTTTGTTCTCATAGGTGTGTGAAAATCACTTGTATTCCCTGTTTGCTGGCTAAACATCTGGGATCATCCCACAGACTTACTAGGGGGACAGGGGGACAGGCAGCAGATATGGGCCTATATACTGGACATTCTGGCCTCATCTGTACAGTTGTAGGGTATGATTCTGTATGCAGCCTACATCCACTCCCAGGATTCAGACCATGGCTGTGTCTGCTACAACTTAAACACTGTCCATCACAGTTGTGTCTGCTATATAGATATTGCTGTATATCTCCTATCTGCTTTATGTCTTATTACTTCCCTGTTTTTTGCATTCTGTCCTTATATTACAACACTCTTATACAGATGTGTGGGTGACAGTGATGCGTAATACCTCATTATTCAGAGCAACTGCATCAGTTGCACTGCCATACAATACCAATGTAAACATTAGAAGTACTGGGTATCATTTCTGGGCAAAGTGTTGGTATCTGACAGACCTGTGGGAGAAATGTTTATTAGCACTACCTGAATGTTCCCACACACAGTACCAGATTCCACATTACTATTATGCATTACTATTATGCACATACATCTCACTCTGTTACTGTACACACTCTGACCACAGCTTGACAAGTTGGGGTGTAAATGGGACATACGTGGCTTCTTAGTCTCATAAGGTATTGGGGAGTTGCTAGTGTGCCAGCTTTGTTCTCATAGATGTGTGTCAATCAGTTGTATTTTCTGTTTGCTGCCTATATGTCTGGGATCATCCCACTGATTTCCCAGGGGGACAGGTTGATAGGCAATAGATATGGGCCACTTTACTGGACAATCTGGACATTTCTGTACAGTTGTAGGGTATCATTTTGTTTGCACAGTGCTACCACTGGCAGGATTCGAACCATGGCTGTGTGTGCTAAAAAAAACAACAGTTTACATCAGTTGCATGTGCTATTCGGGTTTTGCTGTTTGCATTTTCCCTGTTTTCTATGTGTCTCTCAGTTGTACTAAATGGCCTCTGGGGATTACACTTGTCATATACAGGCATTCCTACACATTCAATTTATGGTGCACAGTGTGAGTAACAGTGCTTAATCCTACAGTACTATCATATGATGATTGCTAATCTACATTACCATATGATACCAGAGTATACATATGCAGTCCAGAAGTTAGACCTTTATTGTCAGGCTATTACACTTTTATTGACATGAAAACGATATGAGACTCTTCCTGCCATAATCTCTAGTGTATGCAGCACTTGCCTTGAACTATACAGGTTTTATATAGGCAATTAATTTACTACTACTTTCAGTTTTATTTCCTATGACAGTAATTGCATAAGTATTACTGACCTGCTTCACATCGCAATCTCGCCAGGTGAC
>NC_056731.1:1303194650-1303204650 GCF_019279795.1 Protopterus annectens
AGTAATGCTGCTCCCACCCAGTACCAATACCACAGGTGTGGCTACTGATATTACATCTCTAACGCAACTATGTAGGTCCCTCTGTTATACCTCTGGGGCACCAGCCTGTAGCTGGTGAGTATGGTGTTTGTTCAGGTTTGCCAATACACTAGCCATGTTATGGCCATGGTATTCTTCATGCACATATTTAACACACCTACCCATGATGCATGCTGTACATGTTCACTTATTGTTGCTGTTAACTGCACTGCATCACAGTGGTCACCATGGTGGCATATCTGAAGGGTATGTAAGAGTCCTGCAATATAACTAACAAACTGTCATTGCAAGATGTGTGCACAGAGATGAACATAATGGTGGGACAAATGGCTTACAGTTGGAACATGTCTGAAACATCACCCTTATACAGTGCTACAACAGTGTATATACCACTATTACAATGTTATCTGTTAGAGGTCTACACAATGGCATCTCAAAATACCACATTCCACAACCCTTGCAACCTGTAATTTGGTCCTAACATGAGCAATGAATGTGTAGTATGGAATCCTACGTTAGGACAGCAAATATGGGGAATACATACCTTAACAAACACTGGAAGAATATATGTGCATATATTCCAAATAACATATTGAGGAAGCAGCTTTTTAGGTTCTGACAGCATGACCTCTTCATGAGTATGAACCTTCCAGCAAGTACAGGTCCTCAATGTCATACCCAGAAATGGTCTGCTGTCCAAGACGTTTTCCCATCAAATGTGACCAATTACCTGCAACAGAGTCAGCTGTGACTTGCACTAATCTTACAAGCCATGGAATGGATCTCATACCCAACAGGTAGCATGCAGGAGTTGGAGATGTAGCCTTACCTCACCATTGCATATACCATGGCAAACAGCACAGACAGTCATGTATGTGGCGAGGATGTATGGGACAAGTTTAATGTAGAAAATAAGCAGATGGCCATCCAAGACAGATGATGGCACATGTTGCAAACTGGTCATGCAGGCTGCCTAGTAACATGCTGCAGCACTGAGGGAGTTGCAGGAATATCTAGCAAGTACTGGCTGTGCAGTATCTGTGTCAACAATCACCTGGACTCTGCATAAGTGTGGCCCATGGATTAGGTAATCAGATGGGACAGTTGTTCCACAGGAAACATCAGCCAGGGCTTTCTACAAGTAGTGCATGCATAACATCAAAAGTCCCACAAAGGCATGTGTTGTAATGTGTACTGGCGTACCAAGACCAAGTTAGAAACCTACAGACAGTATTAACTAAGATACTTGTGCTGCACAGCCATCACCTTACCCCACCTCAGGCCCACCATCCCCGTCTGTACTTTGCTGGTGTCAGTGTACACCTTTATGTTTGCCATTCATTAGCAGGGACTAGGCCGGTACACATGGTGTTCAGAATTTATGACACTTCAAAATGACAAACATGTGTAGCCCATAGTTGTCAAGCATCTGCAAAAAGACTGACAATGTGGAGGGGGTGTCATCCTGAAACACAACAGTGAACTGAAGCAGAGATCCAAAGCTCACTAAGAATGGCTGTATCTGCACACAGTCAAGGTCATGAATTGTGGCAGATATAACCCTGAATCCTCAGCAATAGTGACGGTGCTGTGTGACCTCTAAGGACTGTGCACATGAGTTGACCTTGCAAATCATGCAGAGTTGGGCGACATTTGTAGGGCAGAGTGACCAAATACTGGCAAATGCAGATGGCCCATGCTAGTATAATCCTTCCAGGAATAGTGATTGCTGTAGTACACTTAGTTGGAGCAACAAACCATCATGATAATGGAGTGCACAAATATGCACCCACAAATTGCATGGATCTTAATCAGCATCTGCACAACTAACATATTTGTTTGATACTGCATTTGATTGCACAGGTCATATGTCACATATCAGGTTTGTGTAATGTTAACATATGCAGTAATGTGGCCCCATGGCATATCAGGGAAGAGGGTGCCAAGTCAATACAGATGTGTACAATCCCCATAGCCACAGTAAGGTTTGAAGGTTGTCAGTATAATTGTATTTTATTGGCCATACATGCACCGCTGATGATGAAATCTGTAAATCAGACATCAGGCATTCACAAATTACATCTGTCCACATATCATCCCAGGTATGTGTTGGACAAACACATAGGGGCTGGGAGCAGCAGAAGAAACATAATTGACACACATATACACATTCAGCAATGGTGTGTAGACCTGTGAGGTATGGTGCACAGTACATGCCAGGGTGCTGAACAGGTGCACAGCAATACTGTGTACATGGGTGCAGTGTGTTCCAGGGGAAGGGGCATCACCTACTAACACAACCCATGCATCATAGAGATGTATAATGTTGGTAACATGGATTGACTATAGCTGCACTGCATGCTGCTTAGTGCCATATGTAATGCAGTTTGACAGAAGGGTAATGAGAGGACTGTTTGTAATATCTTTGTGCAACCTCACCTGTAAGTGTGTGTGTGTGTGTGTGTGTGTGTGTGTGTGTGTGTGTGTGTGTGTGTGTGTGTGTGTGCACTTTTAAGCAATGATGTACAGGTCTTAAAGTGTGTTTCTTGTTTGCACCTCACAGGTGGTGAGGTGGGTCAGGGTCTCTCCTGCAGGCAAACTGATGTTAGTGTCCATACAGTCACTGATAATGATGATAGGTGTGTTAAGGCACAGGCAGGGTTGTCGGGGGCTGAAGCTGCACCATCTTTTGACATCCCACTGTTATCTACCCCATCCTCACACTCAGTCACATTGCCTATACATACCCCATCACCAGTGGCCATAGATGAGGAACAGTTGGCAGGTGGTGGCATGGGACAGGACAGTGTGGTATCTATGGCATTTGTGTCTGGACACAGCAGCCATAGGCAGATGTCCAGTGGGGTACCACACAGGCAGATGTACATGGGTGCTCATAGGAGAGCTGCTGGTCATCATGCCCCTGGCAGAGGTACCACATCTGATGCCAACAGATGCATGTTTCAGACCATTATGGAGGTGCAGGCATGTATTGAATGGTATACTAGACAGGGTCTAAGACTGCAAAGGGCTACTCATTCAGCTGTTATTGACAACATCTGTGATCTTGCAGGTGCCCACCATTATTTTGCAGAGGTCATGGATATACGGTTGGTTGAGATGTTGGGAATCCTTGACCGTGGAATGTCTGTGCTTGAGCATATGGTGGGAGTAGTGTGATGGCCACATGGACGTAGGACAGCAACACCAACAGCTGGAGGTCGATGTGGACATGCTAGAAGTCAGAGCCACTCTTGTAGTAGCAGTATCAGCCCCAGCACTGCAGGGGGCACTGTCCACACCACAACACAGCAGGCCACATGCACGTGGCTCTGGCTGGTCCCAAGAGGGACCTGGATCCAGCAGACATATATCATCATCAGTGGAGAGTACCATATTGTGGCTTGTACCTGGTGGTGACCATGGAACCCCTGGCAGGCACAGTTCTCATGTCCATGGCCAAAGATGGTGAACTGCACACCCTGCCAGATACAGTCTGCAGCTGTCCAACAAACCCCTGTATAGGGCAGCCACATGGCAGAATTGTGTGCATTGATACACACACACACATCACCAACATAGCTAGGGCAACCCCATACCTGCATACACCACATCACAACAGCCCAATTAATAATTAACCCCCCTCACACGCACACACATGATGTCAAATGTATGGCTCAGCCTAGGTCTCTGTCAAACCAACAACACACCCTGTGCATATGATTATATCTGTGCCATATCCCTGTCATCCATAACATCAATGCAGGGACAGGCTAATATGGTTCTGATGCACAGGGTGACTGTGCTATGTTGTACCAATGTAATGCTGTGTAACATGTTGTCAGCAGTAAAGTTTAATGTTTACATGTCAGGAACTGTAGCTGTCCAGCCATGCTGCATTATAGCCGTTATTAACACTGAGTGATTGTTGTCTCCATAATGTATTCATTTTGTGTTATAGGTGTCCATGTGTCAGCAGGATGTGGTCTGCTTTTGTTTCCTACAAGGGGTATGGCACTGTGGTGACACTTTGACTGTGCCATATCCTGGGTAGAGCTAAACACATGTCACAGGTCTGTATAACAGTTACTGCATGCGCCACATGGCTGATAGGTCTGGGGGTGTATACAGGTGAGTGCATGGTGGCTGATGTTAGCAGCCCTTCTACAGTGGACAATGGTAAGTGTACTGAGTGGTACATGCCACATGTTTGTGTATAACACACACATAGGCTTTGGTGTTGATGCATTACACAGAGAATAATGTACACATGGATGTATGTACTTGTGCAAGGAAGCCATTTTAGCCTATGTAATTGCACCAAGACAGAATAGGCACAACAAAACTTTGGGAAATAAGCAGTCTGCTAGTTTAATGTCATTGACGATGGTACTGGCAGGGTATATGTGCCCTTCCCCGATTTAGTGCAATCATTAACTCGGTAAACATAGGTGCTGGTGTGGGTAGCCTACTTTGCTTGAACAGTATATAAGCAAAAAAACAATTTCATACTAGCTCTATAGCATGAGACAGGTAGGGGCTGCATCTATGGTATTTTAACCTACATTATTAAAATAAAGATTGCAACAGGGGGTGCAGCGCAGATGGATCAAATAAGTCTAAAGTGTAATCAACAAAGTCTCCTGATTTGAGACTTTTCTTAGTGGCAAAGACATCCAGAAGCATGGTTAGTCAACTTGGAGCCAAAGCAAAGTATATGCACATAGCAGTCATTGGAATTTACACTGATAAAGTTTAATAAAGTAAATGAAATTCAGCACTTTTATCCTAATAGCACTTTTAGACTTCTTCAGAGCTAACTAGAACAAATATCAAAAAACATTTAAATATTAAGATTATCTGACTGAATTTATTTATTTATTTATTGACATTTTTTTTACCAGGAAAGTCCACTGGGCCAACATAAGCCCATTTTAAGTGGAGACCCGGCAGAAATGTTCCAAGGTACCAATGAGACTTACATAAAGTTTCCAGAAGTTTCAATAAAAAAATTAAGAAAATGATCAAAAGAATTAAAAAAAAAAATTAGTAGAAAGTTTACATAGAAAATTTTAGAAAATACATAAATCTAATATATCATTATACTATCAGCACAGTTAAACATGTTCATAATACAGACACTAATAAAATGACAAAAATACTAGGCAAAACAAAATAGTTCAACATTATATAGTTATGAGCATCGTGGCATAAAAGGAGTACTTTGTAATATACAGGGGAGAAGGAAGGAGGAAATAAAAGGGGAAAAGAAGAAGATGGGAGATGGAGGAGGGAAAGGTAAGTAGGATGGATTGTAAAAAGAAAAAGATAGTAGAGAAGGAAGAAGAATGAAGTATAAGGAAAGTGGATGGAGGGAGAGAAGAGGGGAAAAGTGGCTAGGGAGTTAAGAGAAAGCAGGAGGAGGAATTGTGTAGCTAAAAGTTTGTTAGGAATTATCAAGAAAGCAAAAAGTTGGAGCAAGAACTAGATAAAACAGATTTAGATTCAAATTATAGATTAAGTAATATCAGAGGAAGGAAATGAACAGTTACAAGTCCAGCTGGTAAGAAGATGATTGTACATGCAGTTTTGAAGTTAGAAGGGCTTTGCTGAATGCAGATAAATGGAGGTAGGTGGTTCCAATTTCTGGAAATGTTCCAAGAGTATAATAACTTCAGACAATATTATAGAAATGCTTATAATATAAAAAATATAAAGACCTTAATGAGCATCAATACAAATTCAATTATAAATACATTTATTTCTATATATGGGTACTAATCACAAACGTAATGCATGCAGTATTCCTGCAGGGACTGGAATACATGAATATTTTTATAAAAGATAAAAATTGACAGATGTATATATTGCATGATAAATTACCCACCCTCTATTGTTCAATTACTTGTGACTTCTTTTTTCAATTTCATCATGGTAATTATTACAATATTTTTAAAAAATAGACAAAAATGAGGAAAGATTTACAAATTAATACAGGATGACAATGAATACAAATTATGAAATGTATATCCATTGGATAATAGGTCAGAGCCCCTCTGTAACTAGAAATGAGTCCAGTGCAACAACAATTAGCACACTTTTAATGGATGAGATAGTGCATCATGAGGATGGTCTTTTAGGTATCCTTGTTTTACATCACTCAGAGAGGCTGTCCAAAAGAATGGAGAAAAGGGAATCAACAGGCAGTTGGAGTTCAGGAACCCAAGATAAAATCAGCACTAGTACTGTCTGGCACGGTCAACGAGGATGGGAAGCAATGTTCGCAACAGTGCTTCCAAGTGGACAGGTGTTCTATATGGAAGCTTGTTGCACAGTGTCATCTATTTATGAAATCAAGGAAGATACATGGGCATCCTTTCTACGAATACACTGAGGTACATATAACTTTAACTATCCTGGCTACAGTGACATTACAGTGCTCTTTAGGAGACATGCTTGGAATTTTACAGCTAAAATCCTTGTATATGCTACAACAGTTACCAAAGTTTATTCTGCAGAATATGGAATAGCATATACAATTTACAAGAATGTAGAAGAGAGAAGAAACATTTTGCAAGCAGCATAATTGGCCATTCTCTTGAAGTCTTGTGAGCCATCAGTTGCAGAAACGTTGTAATCAAGGCTCAACATGGTCCACAGGTTGTCAGATTCATGCAACTAAAAGAGCTGTGATTCCCTAAAATGCCATACAGTTTGCAATGCACAGGGTAACATCTGTAGTGTGTCCATACACCATCCAGGCAGTTTCTATGGTTCTTACATATGGCACAGTGTACTAAAGTTTTGTGTGTGGTGAATTTCCATGGGGTTATCTGTAAGGTAGGTGTATCTACAGCTGGATACTGTGCTGTCTATTTATAGTCACCTTGCAGTCAAGTAGCAGGCCACATAAAATGGTGTCATCATTGAGTGTTACATGGGATGCTGGACATACATTTAAACCATGGTTCATGATCCTCATCCTCAAATCCCGGATGACACTCTGGATATGTCATCAAACTATACTGCATTCAGAAATATATGGAACATTGCGAAATAGGTCTTTTGTTTGCATAAAAGATGCTTCTACTGACTAGAAGTATGCGATGAGGTGCTGTAGTATTCAATGCAGACCTGTATCAGATGTCCACAGTGTGCACCCTCTCAGTAGAAGGGAACCACCTCATTATGGCCTATCGTACCTGATGAAGCAGCAGGCAAGGACAAATGCATCCAGTCAGATGATCAAAGGATTAGGCATCAGTAGAACTTTATATATGGAAGAGACAGGCAAAGTACATAAAAGCACTGTCAAAAAGACAGCATCTTGTCTTCATGTATGGGCCATGACAAAGAAAACGCATGCAATAAAATGATAATTGCATTATCTAGGCCATGTAATACAGTGCATGGACTGGCCATAATGTGCTTTAGATATTACTTTGCCCATGCAGATTTGGGAGGTGGGTTTGGAGAGGACACAATTGTAATTATTGATTATGCAGGTGGGGTAGACAAAGTAACAGATGATGCAGTGATATTACAGGGCCAGTGCATGATGATCTGGCATGTTAGCTATGCACATATCTGCAGCAGATTGTTCTGTTAAGGATCACATCCTCTACTTTTGGGGTGAAGCTGCCATGATGTTAATGTTGGTGATGTTTGTTGTCATGGCCAGTGGTCTCAGGTCTTAATGTAGTCCATGGCAGGGATGGTTTAGAACAATGTGACATGCATGTCCAACCTGGGATACTGTTCCTTGTTATGATCCATCAGATGTGCAGAGTCCTTTACCAGTAAGACAGCTGCATGAAAGTGTGGTGCTGTATCAGCCTACAGATGATAGTGATGGTGCAGAACTACAGAAGTGAGAGCATGCATACTGGTGAGGTACCCAAAGGGTGGGTCCTAGGGATCATCACTGGCTATTTACATGAAACCACCTGTGGCCATGTCTGATAGTTTGTCTAATCATAACCGACTGTAGTGATGCCACAGGAATAGAATGTTCTGTGTCATCTGGGTGTGCCCGGCCTGGGGACATCCAAATCACATTTGGACACTTCAATATTCATGGACAGGAAGTCATACATATGTATATGGGATGATTGTCACCATCTACCAAGTGGTGACACCAATGGATTCCATATTAACTATCAGTGACCTGAACAAGCCCATTCATACCTTGTCCATATACTATATATTGCTGTACAGGCACTACCTGTTATACCACAGACAGGAAGGTAAATTATATCTTCCTGTAGGGCATGCACCACATTCATCATTAACAACATTTTGTGGATAGCAGCTTTCTGTATCTGGATCACTGACCTGGACATGTGCAGCTTAATGCCAAATTACATCCAAGTCAGGGATAGAAGTGGAGTTCTGTGGTGACACTGTAATGTCTCTCCCCTTTGGGATGTAAGCACACATCACAGTTAGTGGTGCTCACAGATGCTGCCTGAGCTGAAAACAGGTGTGTAGGGCTCAGAGGTGCAGGACATCAGCCTAAGATAGGTGAGGTTGGAGTTTTAGCCTGTCCTTGTCCATGTTCAAAATCCTTGCTTGTTGGGGATGTGAGTGAAACCTTCATTATCAGTATTGCTGACAGTACCAAAGCATAGTCATATTCTTCCATTGCACATTGGCATCAGTATCAGATACAGATTATGTACTAACATCAGACATGTGCTGTCCCTTTGTATTAAACCCTCCACCAGAAAAACTTGTGAAAGCGTAACAACAAAATAGATGTAGCAGTTCTGTAAAAATGGAAGCCCCCACTCTGTCTAGCAGGTGTACTATTATATGATAGACTCTGTCAGTTCTATATGAATACCTACACAGCTTGCACACAACATTGCAGTAGTGTAGTTGACATATTGAGAGGGACAGATAGGCGGAAGTCTCTTGCTGAATTAGTCCTGCTTCACATGTGGTACACTATAGAATATGGCAATGTACATGGTCCAGACACTTGTGCAGTCATCATCACCAGGCAGCTCACATATTTGGGCCACAAGTGTAAGCATCCACTCCCCTTCCTTAGACAGTGACTCCAGCAATTTGTCCATGAGTGAGCTTCTTCTGTGTTAGTTGTAAGTCTTCCACACTCCCTCCTTAGACAGGGACACCAGGAACTTGTACATATGAGTGAGCTTTTTCTGTGTTAGTTGTCAGTCTTCTAGGGTAGATATGTCCCTTCTTTATGGTATGCAACATTATATTGATTACCTTTCATAGCATCTCATGTATACTCCTGTTATGGGCACCAGCAGCATCACTCCCTTCCACACCGGGTCTATATTATATAAACGAAGCATTAAAATCTCGACTTACCTTTGATTGACCCCAATTCTCGAAACTGCACAGCATCAAATCCTCAAATCATCGATTTCTTTCCAAGGGAAAGAAATCGGTAGCCCAAACACACACACCAAATTACAACAAATACTATTAAAGTGGGGAGCTTCCCCCCCCTGCAGCCCCCAATGAGGGCGGCTGTGCCCCCAAATCCCCCCTAACTAAAAATACTAATGCCGTAATCACACTACAGTCGGGAAAAGGCCAGATTTAAAAGAATGGCCAACTGATTTCTTTCCCTTGAAAATAAATCGATGATTTGGCCATTCGATGTTGTGCAGCTTCGAGAAATAGGGGTCGATCAAATTTGAGTCAACATTTTAATGCTTCGTTTATATAATATCGACTCTCCACACCTGCTTCTGAATAGGCTTCCCAGTATTGCCTTTTGAAAGGATGCATGAACCATGTTTACAGAGGCCTGTGACAACATCTCCTGGGTGGTAAATATCTCCTCTCATTGATTCTATCTTGGTCCCATGACAAGACATATACAACTGCGGGTTATACATGTTCATCAGCATGTGCGCATGCCTCTATATGGATGTTCCATATGAGTGTGCACTGCCTCTCATCCCCATAGTATGTCCCG
>NC_056731.1:1303207150-1303217150 GCF_019279795.1 Protopterus annectens
ATTGCTTCTCGAAGTGTACTTTTTTCTTCATTTGGACCACCAGAAAGTGTTTTGCTGAACAGTCCGCCAGATATGCAGTGTTTATTATAAGGTAACCACTATTGCTATTTGGAAAGGTACAGTCAGGCTTGATAATACTTCCCACTCAAGATACAATTTTGTGGTTCATATTTTGGACACTTGAATTCTTCCTAATGTAGCCTTTAAGTGCTGAAAAGAATGAAGGCACTTTGAGAGCATTCAGCTTATGTTCTGCCTGAAATCATTGCATACATCCTGTTCTGTAATGAGCCACCAGTATTTGCAACCAAATGTACTATATGAATATTATTTTTAATTATTATTTTTGTATCAGAATACCGAAATATTAATCAGTGAACAATTATGGCAATCATGCTACAATTCTAACCAATAAAAGCACATGGACTTTGTCAAATAAAGACATAGGTACAGATTCAATAAAGCCTACATGGTCCATTATAAATGTGTTTGCATTACTGTGTGATGTGTACACAGAAGCAAATCATTTTGTATTCAATAAGTAACTACATGGCATGTAGAGCCATGTAAAAATGGTAAAGATTGTGGCATGCTAATTACAGCATAAGCAGCTGAACTGTATGCTAATCAACCAATTCAAGATGGAGGAGCTATTCAACAAGCTATAAAGCAATCATGTAGACTCAGTGTAGGTTTTCTCTGTGAATTCCAAAACCTATTGGACTACAGACACGGAAGGTACTCTACACAGAAACACTGTTAGGGGCTGCATTTGCTGTTATAGATATGTATGTGCAACAGGCACAAGTCTATGCTGCTGCTGCAAATAAACCCTCACCAAGAAGGAAAAGGGTATTGAGACTCCTGTGAACTCACTGCAGTCTGCATAAAGTGGATAGTATAGAATGCTACAGAGTGGATATAGACTCACCACAGGAATTCTGCAACCTCTGTCATCCACAAGTGAGAGCAAGGGCAAACCGAGAGGAACCAATACATGTGGAAACTAAGGTATGTGTAGCACTTAAGAGTTTTAGCTACAGAAACCCTTCAGAGGCCAACAGGGCATATGCTGATGATATTACAGGCATCAGCATCCCAGATCCTACATCAATTCCTGAATGCTATACTACCACATGCCACCAGTTATATACAATTTTCTCAGCACACACAAGGAAATATCAGGATGACTACACAACTGAAAGAGCAAAACTCTTGAAACCCAACAGGTGATGGAGAAACACACAAATACTACTTGGCTCCCCCATTCCCCAAAAACAGGAAACGCTGGAAAGATGCACAGTCACTCTGGTAAATCCACCATATCCAAGACTTTATTAAATATACATAAGTGCTTTTGTCTTGCGGAACAGTAGAGCTTCTTTAGATAATGAACCATTGCAAAGGTGCTGCTTAAATAATTAAAGTCACATGATAAAATTCACCATTTAAAGCTATATACCAAAACCTTTAATACATTTTGATTTATTAAGTATCTTAAAACATCCTAAGATTTACAATTTTTAAAACCTCAAATATCAACTTAAATAATTACAATTAATGTAAAATTGTAAAAAAAAGTCATAAATTAATAAACTGTGCATTATAGTATACATTGTCAATCAAATAAAAAAATCAATACCCAATCAAGAGAATAATATTTCACTAAATGCATAAACAAATAAAAGCACACAAAGCATTTATTTTTTCTATCTTTTAAGTGCCTTTAACCTTAGTATAGGGGCAATAGTAATATTTTCATTCAATCCCGGCCAGCTACAAGCATTCCAATACAGTTGCCCAAATAATTCTAACTTTTCTAATAATGCTGGCCATGGGTGGCCCCAAGGGCAACTTCTAATCTGCTCCTGTACTACAAATTTAAAACTGTGTCTTGGGAATTATTTAATATGTTTATAGAGTATATTATATTTATTTTTAATATGGAAAATATCCCCCAATTGTAAACAGCTGTCCAGTGTGTATGTATTTACTGTAATTATATTTATTTTAATAGGGAAAATCTTCCCCAGTTATAAACGACTGTCCTGTGTGTATGTATTTACAGTAATTACAATTACCAGATTTTTGCACTGAGCATTTGATATTATGAACAACATCACCAGCCAACCACTACAATCTAATACCAGACAAGAAACTCGAAATCTAGGGAGGTTTCATCCTTGTGGCAGCAAAGTTCCAGTACTGAGTGGCTTCAAAATAATTACTGTTTTAACATTGACTCACAAGTAAACAACAACATCATTGAGAGACTAAATGAGCTGGACTACAAATTAATGAAATTAAAGAAACTACAACTTGAGAAGTCTTATTTTATGGAATCTATTAGAGTCAAAAGGGTCCCTAAAGGACTCAGGATGTGACATTTCTTGATGGGTATGGAGAAGAATTCTACACTACATTGTGAACTGCTTGCACTTTTCAACAGACTGGGTTCAGAATATATGGAGGTGGTTATAAAACACAATATGAAACTTATTGGAAAACTGTCTGCAGAAGTTAATACACTTGACAGTTTAATCACAAAGGACTTTTCTTATAAAAAATATAAGACTGAACATGCTCATATTTTTATGAGCATGGAACAACAACTTCAATTGCTTAGGAATACAAAAATGAAAGAATTAGAATGTGATCGTGTTGACTACCTCCATGGAGTGGCTTACCCTAACCCAAATGAATCACAGACTTAGGGAAAACATAATTTTAAAACAAACAATGCTAATTCTTCCCACTCCACTAATTTGAATGTTAGGGACAACAATCAGGAAAACTGCAATAACCATGAACAAGACTTAGCAGACAACCAATCAGCATTTATGCCTGACCCTTTAGATTTTCCTCCATTAAGAAGATCAGAATGGATAAGGGACAGGAACAGGAGAAACCAATCTTACACGTCCCCTTAGAGGAACCAATAAATCCTCATTTTCTACACCGGCCTCCTCAGATTGGCCAGTCAGGAAGCCAGCAGTATGGATAGAGGAAGTAGACAAATTCATTTATAAAATCTTGTCTACAGTGACATACAGTAATATTCACTTGAAATGTAACATTATAGCAAAAACTGAAAAGGACTTTAAGGTAGATAATTATTCTACAGTTGATATTGATATAAAATGTGCTGACTTGTTCTCAAAAAGGAACACTTTTGTGCCTACTAGGAAAGCAAGATTATCAGATGTTTTAACTGACTTTAAATTATATGTTAGGAAACGTAACTTTAGGTTAATGTTTAATGATGTGCCAGATATAATCAACCTTTTTAGAATATCCAGTACATTTAACCCACCACTTCCCCTAGTATTGGTTTTGTTTGAGAAATTTTTTGAATTGGATATAAGACGTTCTTTAGGAAAAATGGTTTCCATAAAGAACAGAATACATCAAAGGAAGAATTGGATATGATTAAAAACATTAAAGCACAAAGGTTACAAATTATGAAGCCAGACAAAGGGGGTGAGTTAGTTATAATGGAGAATACTGGATATAACTCTAAAATTGGTGATATATTAAAAGGAAATGCATGTAAGCCTGCTTCAACTTAATATGGCATGTCAAAAGTTTAGGCTACAGTTAAGGGATATGTTTACTGATGGCCGTATTACAATAGATGAATATAATGAATTGAATATTATGTTTCCTATGGTTTCCACTATCTCTGCAGTTCCTAAAAATCCCTAAAGACATTTCTAATCCACCTATGCAGCTGAGTATGGAAGGAACTCTATTACTAGCACTCTTGCTCAGTTTTTTTATTGTAATTTAAAACATTTGGTTAAACATGCACATCAACTTTGTAAAGACTCATAGCACTTTCTTGTTAAAAGTAATGAATTAGAGTTTAATCAAAATTACATTTTGATCACAATAGATGTAAAAGATTTGTATACTGATATACCTTATGAGCAAGGCATGCAATGGTTTACTGAGTATTTAAATAGAAAAGGAATTAATCAAGATAAAGTTAATTTATAAGAGGACATCTTCAAATAAATGGCCAAAACAGCAAACACTTTAAAACCAATACACTTTAATAACAACACTTAAAAACATTTCTATATTATGTTATCGAATAGTGAGTTCGCCGAACTGCATCTACATCGGAAATGTAGTTCAGCAAACTGTTGACAGTGAGATCGCAGTACAGTGAAATTTGGAAAATGTTCCCTTTCCTCACTGTAGTGCGATATCAGCGTTGATATATATAATTAGCGGAGGGTGTAGCTAAGTTGCTGAACTACATTTCCGATGTAGATGCAGTTTGGTGAATTCACTTTTTGATTATATAATATAGACCCTAAAAAACAACTGGTAAGTGCTTTCATTCATAAAGAACTTCATCAGACCAAGTTGTTTAAATTAACTTATAGTTTATATCATTATTTAGACCACATCACAGTACCACCACTGCCCTGCTTTCTTTTGTAGATACTATTAATCAGAACCGCAACAACAACTTACTCTCTTCTGCCCTCTTCATTGACCTGTCCAAAGCATTCGATATGGTTAACCACCCCTTGTTACTTAACACTCTTGAATCCCTCTCATTCGATATCCCAGCCATTAAATGGTTTAAATCTTACCTCACAGATAGAAAACAAGCTGTTCTCTGGGATAACCACACCTCTTCTCTCTTGCCTGTTTCCATTGGTGTTCCACAAGGCTCTATCCTTGGACCACTTCTCTTCTCCCTCTTCATTAATGATCTTCAAACAATAATCCCTCAAGCAACCTGCATTCAATACGCTGACGACTCTACGCTCATCTGCTCAGCATCTTCTACCGCTGAACTTATCTCTCTCACCCAAACAGTGTTCAATACCGTAGAAACATGGTTCTCTAGTCGTTTCCTCTTACTAAATGCAAAGAAAACCAAACTTCTTCTTTTTACCCCCACATCCAGGACCTCCCCCTTACACTTCTCTATCTCCTCCAACAGCGCCACTGTCATCTCACCTGACACATCAACTAAATTGTTAGGTATTACAATTGACAATAATCTCTCATTTGACCTACACATTAACAACTCCATAAAACTAGTTAACAGAAAGATAGGATCCCTATATCGAATTAGACCTTTTCTTACACCTTCAACTAGAACAAGGATCGCTCACTCCCATCTTATTTCTACTCTTCTATATGCTTCACCTATCTTCACCAATCTCAAAAAAACAAGCCTTTACAAACTGGCAACCTGCTACAATAACATTGCCCGCTTTGCTACCGGTAACCCCTATAAAACACATCATTGTCTAAACTTAAAACTTTTAGGCTGGCCTGAGTTTCAGAACTATCTGATAATCCATCAACTCTGCATTGCCCACAAAATCTTGTACCAACCTAATAATACCCCAATACTCTCACAACTCATAATCCCCTATAAAAATCTCAACTCTCTCCGCTCCTCCAGTAAACTTCTGACAAGTTCTATAAAATCAAATAATAATGCTGGTGACTCTCTTTTTACCAATGCTGTTGGGACAAAATGGAATTTGTTACCTACTAACATAACAAAGATTACATCATTGCCTCTTTTCAAACAAAATATTAAACTGCATTTCCAAAATCACTGGCTTTGTTCATGTAGTAAACCTGACTAGCTGATTTACTATTACTAATTAAATATAACTATCTCGCTTACTCCTTCATTCACTACTCACTATTTGTCTTACTCTTCATCCCCCACTACTTCTCTACCTGTAATCTGTTTTTTTGCTTTTTCTCCACAGTTAATCCCTATCTTTTCCCTTACTTTCTTTTCACTCTACTTTCCTTACATACTTTCCTTTTTTTACTATATCTAATAAGTTTTTCTTTTTTCTTCCTTCTCTTTCTCAATTTCTACAAAGTCATGTAGATAGTATTGTGTGTCATAGGAATTAACTCCTGTAGTAGTACTTTACATTGAAGGGTTTACTAGTTTTTATTTTTTGTTATTGCAAACCCTATTACTAACTCCAATATTATTATTGTTATTGTTATCATTATTTTATTTTGGTTTGATAGATTTTCTATATGTATCTCACTCTGTGGAGCTTTTCTCCCCGGGCCGCTACTGAAAATGGAAATTTCTCCAGCTAGCCTAGCCCGGTCAACAAATGTAAAATAAAATAAAAATAAAATCTCCTTAACATCACATGACTTCTAAAAATCAATGCATTAACCCTTTCATTTTGACCTGCATCCAATCAGACTTTCCCGGTAAACAAATGTTATATAAATAAAATAAATAAATAATTGCATAAAGACATTCATACATTCTTTCTTTGAGCTGATGAATAGTTTTATCTATATAAAATGACTGACAGGTTGTGCACACTGCCACATAGACTACAAAAGTTGATTTACAAGTTGAATAATAATAATTTGTATAACTTCAGTCTGTGTTTTCACAAAATACATTAACTACTTTATTAACAAACCCGCACATGTTTCATTTTCCACAAGGATAAGTGCCTGTTAAAGTAAAGTAACATTTTTGTCCTTTGCCATGACACCCCCTCTATTTTTTTCTATTATACTTTATACATTTCTTTCTTTCTTTGAACAGAAAAAGGGTTCCTTTCCTTCACTTTATATACTTCTGGTGTGGCTATAAAGTGTTCTGGCTATCTGTTATTACAGATTTAATTTGTTCCCTGTCAACACTTTACATAATGCACATATTAATACTCTAAGTGCCATTGTGTCCCTTTACTCAGACTTCATTGGGCCAACTATTAAGTTTAATGCCTCCCTTTGGCATCTGTCTGTCCAGATTCATGCAACAATTGAAATGCCCACAAAGATACCTTACCAAAAGGATAGAAGGCATAAACAATGTGTCTTACATGGACCATCTCAAAACCCTGTCACTATATGCAGTATCCTACAGACTAAAGATATGGCCATATTCTGGCATACTAGGCATCCTCCAATTGAATACTGGTGGATCTACTGTACATCAGCAAGTCAAATGGTGTCAGGAATACTTTATCTAGATATCTAAACCTCTTCTGCAACATCAATGGAATGGTATGGAGGAACTGGTATATCTTACAGGGGGTGCACTTTAACAGATTACACATCCATGTAAACCAAAACTCATCCCAATTAATTTCCAAGCAAAATTTGGATCTATGGATGGACACGTAATCCTGTACTACTAATGGGCAAATACACTTCCTAAATGCTGTATCACATACATTAGTCCCAGTTATTCCAACTAGAGGTAATATATAATTATCTACCATGGGATGGGTATGACCAATCTAACACTAAATAGGGTAGCATAATTCAAACACCAAAAAAGAAACTGGATAGGCTTGAAATAACCTTGAAGGGCAGCTACCATAGTACTTGCATATGCACATATGAACATGTCTGGTAGGAATGAGAGGTGTTTTATTAGTTTATATGTATAACAGGTGAGAATGGATATGCAGTGTGCTATGACCCATAATAGCAACAAGCTTTGAACAAATGATCAGTCATAGTTTTGGCAAAAGCAAATTGATTAAAAGCCATTCACTAAAACTGCATGAAACTGACAGTGCCATTTTCATCTTTTTCCACAGGCATGTGATCTCAGTTGCTATACAAGTTTTGTGGGTGAGGGAGGTGTCCGCTCATATGAGTTGTATAAGAGGGCTTGCCCCACTGCAGAAATGTATGTCACTGAGGTTTGATGGAAGTAGTTTCAGTGAACAGTTCTCGATCTATTTGCATTTGTCACAACTGCAATCAAAGAGTCAACATGTATATAGCAGAAACTGAATTTGTCCTGCTACAAAATATGGGAAATCTAACAACAAAGTGTACACAGATAAACATTAGCATTAAGGGCATTGCACACTGCACACACTGTGAGAGAAAGAATTGGATATAAACAAAAAAGTCTCATCCACCCTACCATTATGGCTCATTTCTGATGAAGTCTTACATTTGTTGCCAATGTGGTTTTGGGCTACCCTTGAGAAGAAATGAATATGTTGAAGGGAGAGGATATGTTTGGTGGTAGTCATGGGCTAGATCAACAGTTATTTATTTATTTTATGTAGAGGCCAGCTAGATTTTTATTTATTTATTTATTTGTTTACTCTTGTATACTTGGGAAGTCCAAATGGCTTATTGAGCTCAGCAGAGGCCTGGAGAAAATAGTTCCAGTAGTTTTACATGTATTGATGATCAAAGTAGCAGAATTGCGTACATTTGCATAATGCATATTGAACAAAACAGTAATTAAAATCACAAGGTCACTTAGAGTAAGACCACGAGCTCAATACAAACTGTGTTGCAACAATAGAAAATGAAACAGAAAACAAGGCTTATTCAATTTCACTATGAACAGAAGAACATATTTGCATTTTTTAACAAATCTTGCAATAAGAAAGAGAAATGGTCGATGAGGGGAAGACTGTGCACACCATCTACCTTGACCTAGCCAAAGCCTTTGACACTATTTTCCACTTGGGCATAATAGATAAACTCTCCCAGCTAGGCAACAACCTGTATGTCACCAGATTGGTAGCTAACTGGCACACTGATATAACCCACTCAGCCAAAGTAGGGGAAGCCACTTCTAGTAGTAGACCAATAATGAGTGATGTACCTCAAGGATCGGTCTTGGGGCCGCTACTGATTGGGATATACTTTTCTGAGGTGCAAGCCAAAACCAGTGGTCTGTGGCTGACCAGGTTTGCAGATGACTTCAAGCTGGGTGCTGTCTTAAATTCCCCTAGTTATGTGAACATCCTCCAAGAAGGCCTTACCCAAACCAATGATTGGTGCTAGAAGCATGGCCTCAAACTGAATGCCAAGAAATATGTCAATATCCCCTTTGAGGAAAATGTCATCCCCACTAATTATCACATTAATAGCAATGCACTAAGAATGCAATCAGTCGTGAGGGACTTAGGCACCCAGGTTGATAGCAACCTGACTTTTGACCACCACGTTGCTTCCATTGTATGGAAGGCTTTCTACATGGCCCACCTCATAAATAGGGGTATTTCATCCAGGAACAAGGGGGTCATAACACCCCTATACTCTTCCCTTATAAGATCCATTATCGAGTACAATGCCCCCTTTGCCATGTACCTTTTCAAGCACATGCAGCAGTTGGAGAGACCACAGAGGTTCCTGACCAGGAAAATCCAGGGTCTCAAACACCTATCCTATACAGATAGGCTAAAAGCCCTGTCCTTCTACTCAGTCTCATACAGACTGCTCAGAGGTGACCTGTGTCTGGCATACAAGGCCATTTCAGACCCAGCCTTGATGGAGTTGCTGCATATCAGTAAGACAAACTACACTCACACACCCTGAAAGCAAGGCCTTAACTTGGCCTGTGACATTAATAGAACTTGTTGGTGGGATAGCTTTGTGTCTCAAAGACTCTCCCATCTGTGGAATAGACTACCTCTCCATGTCAAGCAGAGTACTTCTCTATCCCTCTTTAAGAGGAACCTGGATGACTGGATGGGAAATAGAAAATATACCGCTGGGATACCACCTGTGTCCCTGCTGGACAAGGGAAACAGGTGCTGACTTTGAGGAAAGATGGGAGAAATTCTTGGCTAGGCTTATAAGGGCCTCTGGGCCAATAACCTAGTATCATCCTATGAACCTATAAGAAAATGTCAACTGGTGATTAGCAAGAAAAATATAAGATTAGCTGTACTATACAAATGTATATCTAAGAACATGACATCATAGAAATAATTGAGTAGTAGTCAGCTGGGTGATAGAATTAATATATAGAATATTTTCATTACCATTTGCTTTACTTCTCTGGATATAATTTTTTCTGGTAGGAGTCTTCTCTTGTTTTCTCCTTGTGTTTTTACAGCCTTATTCCTATGCTTCCCACATGGTTTATCACAGTAACATTATTTGAATGATTTTGAAAAAATACCTTTTACCAAGTTTTAGAGTGTACTGGACTAATGAGATGAACCTTGTGCATTGAATCATTGTAAGTATAAGCTTTTTAATC
>NC_056731.1:1303222150-1303277150 GCF_019279795.1 Protopterus annectens
GTAATATGAGTGTGAAAACTCTGTTTGTTGCCGCCACTAATTCTTGAGGCATATAAAATGTGTAGAGTGTTAAAATCTGTGTTAAGAATCTGCTGTTGTCTAGAAATTGAACATGTTCCTTGTACACATTTGCAGAGACAATTTCCTGCTTACAGCTATGTTAACTTATCTGGACTGTACTGCCTATAGAGTTTGTGATCATGCAAATATAAGGCTTTCATTTAAATTCCAAAATCTATTGGGGAGTCCTTAACTTTGAGCTCTTTTAAGTTCTGAGATTAGCTGTTATGCAGCTGTTATACTTAGGCTTCTGAAGATTGCACAGAGGACTTTTTGGACTGAAAGCACATCTCTCTGGTTCATTGCCTCTCTGTTTATTAAAACTGACAAATGTTTTTTTTTTTTAAATCACATGCAGACAACATACAGAAAAGATATTAGTTATTTCTCAGTAGCAGAACCAAAATAGAATCTAGCAGTTTACTATATGTCATTCGTCTGATTAAACTTTGTTTTATTCTTCTCTGTGACTGTATCTGTATGCTGTATATTTAATGTAAAAAATGCATTGTTTTAATATTTTAATAACATTTATTTCAAAAAAACAATTGTACTATTCAGTTTCAATATCTTGTAGTTGGACAGTTTATTTCTTACTGTAATATAGAGGAATATGATCCGGTCAGATTTTTCTGTAAAACGTTAGACCCAACCTTAACAACTTCAGCAGGGGGTACTTAACATTTGTTATGACCAGGTGGCGTGCCATTCTGGTGTTTAACTGGTTTGTCTTTCTCCAGATATCAGAGTGAAAACAGTGTGCTCCATGCACTACATACTAATTATACAGAGGTTATCTCTGAGTTGAAACACATATCAACTGTTGGTTACCCACCACCCTTCAATGAGTGACTGCTGAAACTATAGCTACCAAACACATATATTGCATTTGGCTTATTATAGGAGTTAATGGTTATCTTTGTTATCTCTGTTATCTAAACAATAACAAAATTCAACACAATGTTTTAATCAAAACAACATTCTGAAAAAAGTTTATCTATTTTACTTTCTGAATGAAGTTTCTTTTCATATATCTCGTATTCCTTCTAATATTTCAACTAAAGAATTATCCACTGCTCTACAGTATCATTGTATAAAGATAAAGAGCTATATTCCAGCCATGGCTTATACTCTGCTCCTCTATCCCTCAGATTTTACTCATGCAGTATTCAATTTCTTAATATCTTTGCATTTTCATAAATTAACATTTTACATATTCAGCCTCCATCATAACTGCAAGTTCCACCCCTTCTTTCCACTAAAAAAGACTAGAAGAGGTTCCCTGGTGCCCTGGCAAAATTTTCCTTTATCAGTATGAATACCACCTTGGTTCTCCCTAAAAAGAGACCACTGGCCTAGTGGGACAAACCTAGTTAACAAATGGTAAATAAAAAATGTTATAGAAAGATTTTGTGTAAGCCATCAGGGCACATTTGATCAAGTTTTAACTTACCAATTCAGTTTTGGTAATATGAATATTCCTGAAAACTCAGAGTCTTGCTTCTATTGAAATATATAAAGTGTGGATTTCATGTTAGTGTGTATGTGTTTCTGTGTGTGTGTGTGTGTGTGTGGGGGGGGATGGCAAAAGAAAACTGTGCACTGTTTGAGGACATTCTACATTCCCCATAGTTGACCAGCCACTGAGCTAGGAAAGTGTATAATGTTTCTAAAGGTTATGGCTGGTGTTTCCTGATGATGTGCTCTCAGTCATTTGAGACTGGTGCTTTCTTTCTTAATCAATTGTGTCTTGAATGATTATTGTGGAAGCATTATTATATCATGAAAGAAAGTGCAGATGTCAATGTTCCTGAAAAAAAAAATCCATATTTTGTCATACACTACCTAAACTTAGTATAGTTTCCAACAGTCCTGAAACGAATCTTGAAAGTGTGCTTTCCTTCAATATGCATAATGGGTATGGGACGTTTTGACCCTGACGGTTCGACCCCAGATGGTTTGACCCCACTGAAATGGCAAAGCAAGAAAAAAAAATAATCCACAGATATTTTGACATAAATAAGAAAAAATGCTATATACTACTCATGCATCCACATAGTTACTGAGAAAATATCAAAGATTACCTCAAAAAAAAAAGGGGAAAAAAGAAGTCATATGGATATATAAATATTTGAAACATTTGCGTTTGAAATACATATTATAATATTATTAATGTTAATTTAAAACAATATTAATGTTTGCAATGTTAAATAATATTGATTTTAAAGTTATGTTTAAAAAACTGTTATTAATTAAATTGATTATATTTGCAAATTAAATAAAATGTTAAATAAATTAACATTTACATATAAAAAGGTTAAATAATATATTAAATGCCAGTGAAAAAATCCTGATTGATATGTTAAGCAATAAAATGCATTTATAAAACTTTAACAATTTTTTTTTAAATAAATGGGGTCAAATAGTCCACTAGCTACTCCCATAAACAATAAATGTAAATTTAAACATGAAAGTGTATACATTTGCATTGGGGTCGAAACGTCCGGGGTCAAATTGCATGCCTTATGATAATCCCCCCTTCAGCCTTCAAAATATTTTTCACGTTCAAAGATCTAATGAGTATATCAGTGTTGTCCTCCTGAATGAGAAATTGCATGTCACTGTTCCAAACAATGGGGAAAGCTTTCCTTTGTCCAGAGATAGTGCAATTAGTGTACACCTTTTAGGCATTGTGCTTGCGGAAGCAGAGATCTTGTATAGAGGCCCAATCATATTCTACATTCTTTATACAGGAAGACTCCAAGCAACTTCTCACACTTGTCAGCCAGCAGACTGTCTCAAAATACAATGTGCAAGTTAGGGTAATTACATCCTGCCTCCATTTCCCTAAACTGGTGCAATTAGCTTTCTTTGACATCACAGTAGTAGGCATTTACTCAGCATTCAGCTTGTACGTCGGTCTTCACAATGTATAATAGTCATTCTTAAAGCACACTTTGAGGACTAAATCTTGTCATGGTTTAGAAAAGACATTCCTTTACCAGCATACCTCTCACCTGTCCAGAATTTTACAGAATGTCCAGATTATTTCCTCATATTTTGGTCTGTTCTTCACAAAATGTGTCACTTTTTGGGAAATCATTGATGGTGTAAAGCCACTAAATAATTACAGACATTTGAGTTTCAGACTTTATATCCTTCAGAAAATACATGTTACTGTAAAACCTATTGTTATAAATTTTCTAAGCTTATAACAGCAACATTTAAATTCTATCCCTCATTCTGGACCTTTGTCCCCCCCCCCCCCATTTTAGTTGTCTTTTTCTAGCATTCTTGCATTAAGAGGTTTGGATGTATGATCACCAAGAAGATAACAAAACAACTATATTTTTCTTTTTTTACTGAAACAGCTACTACTGCTATCATAGCAATTAAACCTTCAGTCCTCCACTCCAATGGAGCTCAAGAAGTTTGTATTGTAACTGCCAATGGGCAGAACCTAAGCCTTTTAACAAAATCAAATTATATTTTCACATTTCAAACAAATGTTCATATGCCTGGGACCATAGGGATTATGAAAGAAGTATTAATGGCAAATCCTTTAAAACAAACTATTTTATTGTGGTAATATTCTTTAGGTTCTAGGTCTTAAACTGAATTTTATAAAAGTCACAGTAAACATAGTCCCCCGGATTTACTAATCTTCCATGCAGGACTAGCTTAGTCCTGCACGAAAGTGACTGTTTAGGAGCAGGACGGCAGCTCACCATGCGTATCAATGAGGCATGCTGCCCGAGTTCCTAGGCTTACACGGAGCATGTAGTAGTACAGGGGGCGTGTCTGAGAGCAGAGCTCTCAGAATAGACATGCCCCCGCAATGTAGAACAGCAGAAAGGGGTATGCAATGAGCGGGACCGCTCACAGGTGACCGCATATCCCCACCAACAGTCCCTCTTGTGAACAAAAGCAACAGAATGTAGAAATAAAATGAAGAAACCCTTTTTTATTTTTAAAATCTGATCCATCGCTTAGCTACGGTTAAAGCAGCTTAAAAGGCTGAAGGGGATAACAAGGAAGATATATGCAAATGAAACAGCATAGCAACAGTGTAGTGGGCAGAGTATTCCCGGTTCGAGTCCCACTGCAGCCCATTCCATTTTACATGGCAAAGCAT
This sequence comes from Protopterus annectens, assembly GCF_019279795.1. Lineage (NCBI taxonomy): Eukaryota > Metazoa > Chordata > Ceratodontiformes > Protopteridae > Protopterus > Protopterus annectens. The sequence goes on from NC_056731.1 coordinate 1,303,226,346, forward strand.
GTTATGACCAATATTTTTGTTGCATAACCCACTAAATAACATATATTTATGAACTGGAGTACTGCAGTAAATGCACATGTGAGGTGTCAATGTCATAATGAATAAGACACTAGTAAGCAGATTTAAGCACAAATAAGCAGTAGTAAGCATATTTAAGCATTAGTAAGTGGCCTTAAGGCCGTTTGCATGGTGGTAAGCAATGCCTACACTGGCTAAGCAATTCTAAGGCTAACCCTCTGTAAACAGATGTAACAGCATGTTAGCAGTGCTTACTGCCATGCAAACCTGCTTACAACTGCTCAAAAGGGCCTTAATCACTCTGTATCCAATGACCCTTGTTCAGCCCATCAACAAAATAAACAGCCATGCAGATCTCGAACCCAGGACCCTATATACCATTGTCCCTGTAGTTATCCACCAAGCCATTACAGAAGTACAAAAGGATGAGGTAGTAGCAAATAAGGCCTCACCATAGTATAACCAAACTGAACCTGTGAAAGGCATCAGTATATAGTCATATGTGCCATAACCCACTACATAACATAAATATGTGAACTGGAGTACAGCAGTAAGCCCAGAAGTGAGGTGTAATTGTAATAGAGTGTTGAAGTCCCCAATAAAACACAAGGACCCCACAGAGTGCATGTACACATTAATCATGGATACCAGGCATACATATAAGGTGTAATGAATAATAACACAATGCCAAACAAGCATTATAATGAATGTCTAATGTAAGCAACACTAAGCATTGCACAGGCCAGCTTTGGAGGTGTGAGCAATTTGTTGACCAGCTAACTCATTGTGCCCAGTGGTATACCCTTTAAACAATGCCAACCCTAGGTAAGCAGGTTTGCCTACAGCTTAGCCTTTTCAAAACTGGCCAATCACAGAAAAGTGCAGGAAATCGGCCCTACTTAAACCCAAGAGGTGACAGTACATCTCATAACCGGTTGTAGTTTCCCCTTGCAGGCACTATGGCAGTAAGGGGAGAAGGTGTGCGCTTCCGGGCACAGTGCTGGTGAATCCAGGAGTCCACGGTCATGGCAGGACTCCTAGTTAAAAAACAGAGACTGCTGCAGGGCCAGTACCAGGGCTCCCAATAGAAGGGGGAGGCCGGGGTCCATCTCGCCCTTGACCTCACGAGTGCCACTGGCATACCCCAAACTGGTGATTAGGTCAGGCACCACTATGCCGAAGTGAAGTGACATAAGGGGGACGTCTTGGAGGAGTAGCTCCAAGAGGGCAGAGTGGCAGTGGATGTTCCAGCCATGTATAAGTATTACCCCTGTATGTGTGTAATAATTGCCAGCTATGGTATATCATGGATAGGTATGGTTAAATATTCCTCATATGTCCCCCACAGCTGCAATGGATCGGCCCGCGAACCAGGAGGTCCACATCTATTGCCTGGTGAGGTTGCGATGTGAGGCAGGTCAGTAATACTCATGCATTTACTGTCATAGGAAATAAAACTAAAAGTAGTAGTAAATCAGTTGCCTGTATAAAGCCAGTATTGTTCAAGGTGAGTACTGCATACACTAGAGAATATGGCAGGAAGAGTCTCATACTGTTTGTATGTCAATAAAAGTGTAATATCCTGACAAAACAGGTCTAACTGCTGTACTGTATGTGTATATACTGGTATCATATGGTAATGTAGATTTGCAATCATGTAATAGTACTGTTGTATTAAGCATTGATACCCACACCATGCACCATAAATTGAATGTGTAGGAATGCCTATATATGACAGGTGTAATCCCCTGAGGCCATTTAGTACAACTGAGAGACACACAGACAGTAAACAGGGAAAATGCAGACAACAAAAAACAAATAGCACAAGCAACTGAGATGTGAACTGTTGTTTTTTTTAGCACACACAGTCACGGTTCGAATCCTGCCAGAGGTAGTAGTCTGCATACAGAATCATACCCCACAACTGTACAGATATGTCCAGAATGTCTATTAAAGTGGCCCATATCTATTGCCTATCAAACTGTCCCCCTGGGAAATCAGTGGGATGATCCCAGATGTATAGGCAGAAAACAGGACATACAATTGATTGACACACATCTATGACAAAAAACCTGGCACACTAGCAACTCCCCAATACCTTATGTGACTAAGAAGCCACATATGTCCTATTTACACCCCAACTTGTTAAGCTGTGGTCAGAGTGTGTACAGTAAAAGAGTGAGATGTATGTGTATAATAGTTATGTGGAACTTGGTACAGTGTGTGGGAACATTCAGTTAGTGCTAATAAACATTCCTCCCACAGGTCTGTCAGATACCAACACTGTGCCCAGAAATACAAAAATGATATGCAGTTGCTCTGAATAATGAGATATTACACATCACTGTCGCCCACACTGTCCTACCACATATAACTGTGTAGGAAATCTGTATGAGTGTTGTTATATAAGGTCAGAATGCAAAAGCACAGGGGATTAATAAGACAGAAAGCAGATAGGAGATATACAGCATTATACCATGACCCCCCCCAAAACGTGCACGCTGATTGGCCAGCGTGCACATTGTAAATCGAGTTATACTAATGGAAAAAGGTCCGGTCACCCGGACTTTTTTCCATTAGTATAACTCTACTTTTAAAACACTGTCTCACTATGTTAAATGGGTTTAACATAGCAAGACAGCTTTAAAATAAGCAACGGAGATCTCCGTTGCTTATTTTAAAGCTGTCTCGCTATGCTAAACCCATTTAACATAGCGAGACAGTTTTTTAAAAAAAGGCAACGGAGAAAGCAAGATCTCCGTTGCTTTTTTTACTGTTTCGCTATGTTAAATGGGTTTAACATAGCGAGACAGTTTTAAAATAAGCAACGGATATCTCCGTTGCTTATTTTAAAACTGTCTTGCTATGTTAAACCCATTTAACATAGCAAAATCAGTAAAAAAAAAGCAACGGAGATCTTGCTTTCTCCGTTGCTTTTGTCCACAGCTCTGATGTACTGCGCAGGCGTGCATTACATCAGAACTGCCGCGGATGCCAGACATCTGCGGAAGGGCAGTAAACAGGCATTATACTATGCCATTATTTAAGAAAAGTAATAGTTTCTTTTCTTAAATAATGTCATGGTATAATAGCAATAACACTTCTGTGTGGGTAATGCTGTATTACCACGGTTGGCTTTGTTTGGTCCCTCAGGCTTCGCCCTCAGGACCAAACCACGCCAACCGTGGGTAAATTCAGCATTACCCACACCCAGGAATGGGTTATTGCTATAATATCTATAGAGCAGACACAACTGAGATGGACAGTGTTTAGGTTGTACCAGATACAGCCATGGTCTGAATCCTGGGAGTAGAATTAGGCTGCATACAGAATCATACTCCACAACTGTACAGATGAGGCCAGAATGTCCAGTATATATGGGCCCATTTCTGCTGCCTGTCCCCCTGGTAAGTCTGTGGGATGATCCCAGATGTTCAGCCAGCAAACAGGGAATGCAAGTGATTGTCGAACATCTATGAGAACACAACGGTCACTGTAGCAAACCCCGAACCTGTTAGGAGAGTAACACTTCAAGTATGTCCTATCTACCCTCCCATGCTGTCAAGCTGTGATCAGAGTGTGTACAGTAACAGAATGAGATATACGTGCATAATACTAATGTGTAATCCTCAACTTTGTGTGGCAACAGTCAGGTAGTGCTAACAAACTTTGCTCCCACAGGTATGCTGGATACGAGCATTGTGCTGAGAAATACAGGCCATTATAACCTGTACTGGTACTGTTCACTTTGGTATTGTAGGGAATTGTGAGTGTTGCAGTTTTGCTGAATAATAAAGTATCACTGGTCACTGTCACCCACACTGTGCTACATAATATAACTGTGTAGGAAAGCATGTACATGTATGTGTCAGGTCACTAAAGGTGGAAGAAGGCAATATTCTAGATATTCCAGGCACACCAGCATGTGGGCAACACATGGCCAGAGTCCTTGCAGGAAAAGTTGGATAGCATAGTGCAAAACATCAACCTGGAGTCTGGGAGTATGTGTATAAACAGTTAGTTAGTGTTAACAAACATTCCCTCCACAGGTATACCAGGTAAGAGGTGTATACTGCAAGCAAATCCGGGTCATGCATAGTGATGACGACAGTCATATCACTGTCCAAACTAAGGCAATAGGGTAGTGTAGTAAGACTTGTAAGGTACAGATAACAGCACTGACTAGGAAAGTAATGTGGACTGCAGGAATATCCTAGTTGTTAATTGACATCTCCCCCACACACCTTATCTCCAACAATAATCAACATACCTGCCCCAACCAGTACGTAATGACTCTGATAATGTCCACTTGTTTGATAAATATTTGCATGGTTCCCATGCATGTGCTGTATTGAATTATTCCAACATTTGTAGCATGGTGCCATCAATGTACCTGCATGCTGCTCTTATTACCACTGTGGCCCCATATATGCATGTGTTCTGTTTGTTATGCAACTGTTCCATATCTGGTGTCTAGGTTAATGGGAATATCTATGCATGATGTTATACCTAACCCTGGAATGTGTTTACTATTATTAACCCACAAATGATGATGAAATCTAAACACTATAGCATGCTTGGGAAGGCCAGTCCCAGCGGACCCACCTGTCCCACCTCAGCTTGCCATGGCAACGGGCACCAGCATGTCTGGGGCCCAACCCTGGACCTCCCTGTCCATTGGTCCTGCACCACCTTTGGGTGGAACTACCTCAGGGGATGGGGCTCGCTCCCCCTGGGAGTGGGTGGAGACAAGCACCTATCACCTGTCACCAGGTCGGGGTTGTGGTGCGAAGAGAGATCAATGAGCAGCCTGGTGATGTTCTACTCCAGCTCGAGGGCCGCATGTTGCAATTAGAGAGACAGGCTGGCTCTGTGACTCAGCCCCCAGCACAACCACCTTTGGGGCTGTGAAGGTGCATTGGTGACTGCCTATGGGTGGGGACATCAGTCATACTGTTACCACTAGGGGGCTTGTGGGCTTCCGATATCCCAACACCCCTACCCTTCAAGGTTTTTATCCCCCACATTTGTCATATACTGCTCCTGTATGCATCTTGTTTGGCTTGTCTGTTAACCTACCCAGCTTTCCTCTCCAAATATACCTACTACCCCTCCCCAACATCCCACTCTCACCTAAAAAAAATAAAAAGGGCAATCTGTTCCCACAAAAAAAAATCTCACCCCATACATAGCTGTCCATTTCACATGTGTCAACTGGACACATAATCCAGTCTAACTGGCATCAATACATATTATTGTTGTCCTCACACCTCTCCCAGGGGTTTGAGTGTTCAAATCTACCTCCAAATGCAGTGTATATGCACAGCTGTTGCTGTAGATAAAATGGGCAGCTATGGACCTTCCCTACACCTTTCCTGCACATCCTTGGCTATTTTCCTTACTGTCTTTCCCTCTTTGTGCCCCTTTTTTCACCACTTTCCTATCAACCCCATTTTCTTTTCTTTTCTTTTAAAGAAATTATCACGAGGGTAAGAGGCAGTAAGCACTTTTAAGCAGCAGTAAATGGGTTTAAGCCTGTTAGCACAGGGGTAAGCAATGCCTACACAGGTTAAGCAATTTAGAAGCTAACTGAGTATAAGAAACTGTAGCTGGAAGTTAGCAGTGCTTAACTCCATGCAAACCCGCTTACAACTACTCAAAAGTACCTTAATCACTTTGTAGCCAACGGCCCGTGTTCTGCACAGCAACAAAATATACAGCCTCTGCAAGGTTCAAACCCAGGACCCCTAAACACCACAAACAAAGTGCATTACCACTAAGCCATGCCAGACATAGATAAAATTGATGTTGTCAGAAACATATCATCCAGCCCAGTCATGCAACAGTACAGAGAATGTATACCAACATTTAGATATATGTGTGTGTGTAAATATATTAATATCTAAACAGATACGACATATCTATATATGTAGATATATATTTAAAAATATATACATATATATATATATATATATATATATATATATATATATATATATATCTATATATAAATATGTATGAACATATATACATACAAATGCCTACATCGATACATATATATATATGTCTACACCTATATGTTGACATATACACAAGTTACATATATGTATGCAGATATATTTCTATGTAGTTATATACGGACATAGTTATATATATCTAAGCAGATATATATATATATATATATATATATATATATATATATATATATATATATATATATATATCTATAGGTATATATGGCCATACATCTGTAGATAGCAATGGTAGATTAACAAAAATATATATGTCCACATACTCCGCTAATGGAGTTGCGCGGCCCCAAACAATATACTTCTTGTATGAATAGGCATAACCCCCCCCCCACAGCCAAACAAGTCCGCCCTGCAATACACTACCAAATGTTGCAGATCCCATAATCAAGACCTGACACGTCATGGGGCACAAGAAGTTAACAGTACAACATCCCACCTATATGATGCCAGGCTGGTATTGGTAACATATCATGCAGTGCAATCTGACACCCATAGGAAATGTAAAATGTGGAAGCTATCAACATCCCCAGGATACATATACACAGTCACATATATGCAGTTACTGATATACATATATATATATATATATATATATATATATATATATATATATATATATATATAGATATACATATGACTACACATACACACACAGAGATATGTACAGTAAGATACATATGTAGAAGGTGCACACAATATGGAGCAGCCACTATGCCTACAGTTAACACCTTAACAACTGGACACTGTATGGGCCACCCATACAACTGACAATCATTGCCTGCAACATATACCCACAGAGAGGTCATAGGAAAAAACACGACACAGGTTTGCAGAAATGGAAAACCTTTATTTGTGTACTATTACAGTTCTATATGCCATGTCATATATCATTTCAGACACTAACGTCCATATAAACAGAGTAATGCAACTGTAAAACAGTTATACTAATACAGTTGTCTGGAAAGGTTCACAACTGTTGCTGTCCAGGCCAGGCCCTTCAAATTGTACAATAGTAAAGACATACTGTGCCACAGGATGCGAAACAATCAACAGTAAGTTATGAATGTGTATAGTTCAGCAGCCTCCATCTACACTCTGTACAAAATCACTAGGTGGTAAAGACTTCAGTTGACCAAATGGGATGTACCTGTCACCTAACAAGCCATAACTGACACCATCACTGGCACCCTGACAAACAGAACAGTCTGTATGGCAGGAGGCAGGAGGCCTGCATTAACCCAACTTATCTAAGTAATGTAAAAATAGTTGAAGTGTATGGTACTGTATATCCAGATACCTTAAGGCAGCTCACCCCTGATCCCCCACATTTTGTAACAGCCTAGGTCATTTATGGTGCATTCCCCCCTACACACAATAATACAGGGCTATGTACCACTGTTACATACACTGGCCTCTGGAGTGCATAACAGCACATATGTATTGTGTAGTTGAAGCCCACACATATATGTTCCCAGCCCCTTCATATGTGTGGGGGATACAACAGCAGTGGACTGATGGCAGCAATGGCAGTGCGATATACTCAGAGCCCACTAAAGAGCAACTCCTGACAGCATGTCATATGTGCAAAGCTTGGTATGTAGGTGGAGGACAGAGGCTGGAACACAGGCCCATGTGTGGAAAACCATTGCCATACACTAAGCACATTGCTGGTGTTACAGGATAATTTGCAACATACCCTTAGTTAGGGAATTCAGGTTAGAAACATAAATGTTTGTAGCCATGTACTGATAACACTCAACACACACACTGCCAGTGAAATATCTGACACAGGACCTGTGTGGTGGACAGACAAAATATGATAGGCACACCTCTGGCTACCAAGAGCATAGACCCACAGTTGAGAGCTATGCAGACAGACTGCATTCCAAGGTAAACTAGTATGTACACACACACACACCTTGTAACACAAGTACTATGGAAAGCATAACACAACTCTACTCACACTCTGTCTGTAGTTCTGGAACCTCCTACAAATATGTAGCTGGCATGAGTGTGGCAGTTCTCCTGTAAGAGGTATTGCTACCTGCTGTCTGTAGCACTGATCGCCACACACAGGAAGGATGTCCATCACACAGGACAGGTAAAGGGACCATGCCCACATGATGTAGGGATTTATAGTAGGTGGTTGCCATGATAATTGGTAATTGGAAGTACTACACAGCAAGCTGCATGTAGTTAGCAAGTGTAGAACACTGATTGGTGCAGAGGCCATCACCTGATCAAGTGCATCACCTATTAAAGCCAGGCTGAAACTGAGAGAGAGAGAGAGAGAGAGAGAGAGAGAGAGAGAGAGAAAGTCAAAGCTCTTCAAACTAACAGCTGAAGTTGCAGTCATTTAGCCAGCTGCCATTCAACAAGACATCATTCCCACAACAGGCATGTGAAGTATACATACATGTATTAGAATGTAGTACCTGGTCCATCATAATTGGATAGATAATGTGGAATGAGTTATCTGTGCCATCAGGTGTTGTTGTGATGATGTTCAACTGAACAACTGCTATGGACAATAGTGTCTGTCTCTGTGGGTAGTGGGCCATAGCTTTTAACTGTGCCAGTCAGCACTGTCAGACAAGATATAAGCCATCATAGTGTGTGTTGTGTAATGGAAAGTATGTATATTACACATCCAAGAGCTGCTGGTGGAAGTAATGCCATTATGATGGACATGTGGGAGCCACTAACCACCACTGGCAGGATACTCAGGTGAATCTGTAATGTAGCATGCCAGAATGCCATAAGTGTGTAAAAGGTTTACCTGCAATCAGGTCCCACATATACCCCACTAATGTCAGGCCATGTACATATGTGGCACCTGTCTGTGTTGTAGCAAGACAGAACAGTGCAGCTGTGCAGGAAGGTGTTGTGAGATTGTGGAGCTGATGTCTGAATGTACCCACATATAGGTATGTATATGTGTACATATGTCACATATTTAATATATAAATGTATGTCTGTATATCAGCATGTATGTCCAGAAATATACAATATACATATATCCATGTGTAGAAATATATATGTGCACATATATACATCACATATATCTACACATATATAGATATATACCTATATGCACGTCTACATATGTACAAACACACACACACACACACACACACACACACACACACACACACACACACACACACACACACACAAACATATATGTATGTAAAGGCATGTCCCCTATATCACTACCACAGTGATGTGTGTTATGTGCAAGGCAGCAGCACACATAGCAATACACACAGATATCTACAGCTGGCAGTGTGTGCACCATGGACGGGTATGTCACATGTTACTCCCTTGTTGGCACCACATTGCCCCGTCTGTGAAGTATGCAATGGGAATATGGGGAAGTATGGCAGGTACACATGTGGAGGTGGTCATGATTGGTTGATATAGAGGACAGTCTACAGGGGTGGTATGTGGCACATGGGGTACATAAACACCGTGGATGGTATGTGTGGTCTGTGATGTGGACGTTCAATGGTCCCTAATATGGACACAGTGGGAACAAGCCTCCCACTCACTGCCACTCATAACAGCAGTCCACGTCCTGAAGGTGCCTGGTCTGGAGGCTGAGCAGGAAGAGCATGTTGGCTATGTGAATGTGTACTGGGTGCCTCAGACTAATGTAACACATCCCTCATGTGTCTGTGGATCCTGGTCTGGAACAGACCCTAGACCTGAGCTCAGGGGACAGGAGCATGTCTGTGTGTGCCCTGAGGGGGGCACAATCCCCTGGGTGATTCCAGCTGATGGTATTGCTGTAACCATACACTGGGAGGCCCAGGTTGGGAATCACATGTGATGTGGCCAGGTATCATGGGCAGATGGGTGTGGAGAGGTAGATCAGCTGGCCAATAGAACATATACATGTTATTGTGTCACTGATATAGAACATTTGCTGGTAGTAATAGTCTACACAATCCTGGTACATGTCCAACAGCATGCATAAATATCCCCAATAACACAGACTGTCAGATGTGCAACAATCTCAGAGCAGCCATACCACTGGTATATATGTAACCACAGTGATGCTGACAATGGCATGCAGGTGAATAGTCTGTAACAGGCCAGCAATGATAGTGTCCACACAGGGGACATGGCTACAATCACATAGGTGGAGAGGTGAATCAGCTGGCCAATAGAACATATACATGTTATTGTGTCACTGTTATAAAACATTTGCTGTTAGTAATAGTCTACACAATCCCGGTACCTGTCCAACAGCATGCATAAATATCCCCAATGACACACATTGTCAGATGTGCAGCAATCTCAGAGCAGCCATACCACTGGCATATATGTAACTATAGTGGCCCTTACAATGGCATGCAGGTGAATAGTCTGTAACAGGTCAGCAATGATAGTGTCCACACAGGGGACATGGCTATAATCACATAGCAGAAGGTGTGGTACAATACAAAATCTGTCCAAATGGTAGTTAACCTATAGCCATACCTAATGAGTTATGTGTACAGTCTGTTGAAGCTGATATGGTGGGGGGGGGGGTTGGCAGAGATGTGCATTACAAACTGTGGTAACCTTGCCGTATGAACGGTTGCCCACCTATTCCAATGTTGAGAATGACGTGTTGATAGCACACATAATCCAGCACTATCCATAGCTGTTTGGCAGGCATGCACATGAGCAGCAGGAGTGGACCACCCTGTGGAATGACCTAGTCCACAGGATCAATGATGCTGGACTGCACAACCACAGTTTTGAGCAGGTCTGGCATCATTGTACTGACCTGCTTTGCAATGCCCGTCATTGTGCTGCTGCAGTCTGGGGGGATCTCCTCACCACAGGGGGGACCATGCCATCCATCCCCCTCTTACATATCTGGAGGAGCTCCTGGCCAGCCTCGTGGCACCTGCCCATCTGGACCACCAACAACCACTGGACCCCTAAGTGGAGGTAGGTGTCACCCATACACCAGCCAAGGAGCGTGCAGGTAAGGACACAAGCACATCAGTAGATGACTGTTGTGTAAACATCTGCATCGGTACAGGTAGATCATGCATATCTGCCATGTCATAGATATATTGTGTTACTGCATTGTAGTGGCAAACAGATGTCCAGATGTGATAGTATTGTGGGAATTTACCATTGATGTATGGTAGTACTGCACCCAACCTGTAGCAGTGCCACAGGTGTGGCCACTGAAATTGCATCTGTAACCCTCTTATGTAGGTCCCTCTGGGATAACAACAAGGCAGCAGCCTGTAGCTGGTGAGTATGTTTTATGTAGATCCATGTCAACACACTGGGCATGTAATGGTTATGGTATATTCCATGCACACATCTAACACACCTACCCTGAACGCATGCTGTACATGTGCATGTATTGTTGCTGTGAAATGCACGGTCTCACAGGGGTGACCATGATGGGGTATTGGAAGGGTATGTCAGACACCTGTCATTGTGAAATGTGCCCGCAGGGAGTAACATACTGATGGTTGACATGGCCTACAGTAGTGACATGTTCTGAACAACACCCAAATACAGTGCAACACCAGTGTATATACGTGTAGGACAATGGCAACTGCTGCAGAGATAACTATGGCATAAAGCATTATATTAGTCCACATTATCAGCTGAGTCTAGGCTGCAACATGTGGTGTTCAGTGTATGGGAGACTGCAAAGTGACGCACATGTGTAGGGCTTATCTGTCATGCATCTACATAAAAGCTGAGGGAGAGGGGTCTCAGGATGACAAACTAGTGCACTGCAGCAGGGATCTTAAGGATGGTAGGAATGGCTCTATCTGCACAGAGTCAGGTTCAGGACCTGTGGCAGCTGTAACCCTAACCACACAGTAAAAGAGATGGCAGTATGTGAACACCATGGGATGTGCGCATGAGTAGATCTAACAATCATGCAGAATAGGGGGACATGTGCAGGGCAGACTGAACATACCATGGCAAATGCAGATGGCCCACTCTGGTATACCCCTGCCCAGAAGCAGTGACTGCTGTAGTACGCAAAACAAGAGCTGTGATAAACCGTTATGATAACGGTGTGCACACATATTCCCACATGGTGTGTATGCATTGCGGTCAGCAGCCGTACACCTAACACAATCTGTAGACACTTTATGTGAAAGTACAGGACATATGTCACATACCGGACTTGTGTACTGCTAAGATATGCAGTGATGTGGTCCCATGGCAGATTGGGGATATGTGTGTGTAAAATCAATAAAGGAGTGTACAGCCCCCATAGCCGCGGTATGCTCTGATGGTTGTTAGTGTAAGAGGATTGCAGTGGTCTTACTTGGTCTGTTTATGTTGACAGCTGTAAATCAGGCATTCACCAATGACAACAGTCCACATATCATCCCAGGTATGTGTTGCTGAAAAACATAGGGGCTGTGAGAAGTAAAGCTGATATAACTGACACAGTACTACACATTCCGCAATGGGTTGTACACCTGTGAGTTGTGGTGCACAGTACATGGCAGGGTGCAGAACAGGTGCACAGCAATACTGTGTACATGAGTGCAGTGGTATCCAGGGGAAGGGCATCACCTAGTGACACAGCACATGCATCACACACATGTATACTGTTGCTAGCATGGATTGACTATAGCTGAACTGCATACTGTTCTGTACCATATGTTCTGCATGTTGGCAGATGGGTAATAGGAGGACTGTGTGTACTATCATTGTGCAACCTCACCTGTGTGTGTGTGTGTGTGTGTGTTTGTGTGTGAGTGTGCATCCTGGTGGTTAGTTAGTTTGCCTGCAGGGTCACTCTGGTGAAGTGGGGGGAGGTAGATGCATGTATGATGTGTGTGTGCATGTGTGTGTTTGTGTGTGTGGCCATGTATGCACATGTGTGATTGCGGGGTGTTCATATGGCTGTACCTCCCTTTGGGACCATGCAGTACATAGACATGGACTGCCACATTACATAACAGGAATACCTGTCATGTGCGTAATCACAGGACAGCAAATAGTATAATATGGTCTGTAGCATGGAATGGACATCCAGATGGAAGGTAGACTCCAGGTACACACTTAATATTGCAATCAGCAGAGAGGTCACATATAACCCATGTATGCAGCTCTGCAGATGCATTGGTAAAGTACTAGTCAACACCAGGGAGTGTAGCCAAATATTGCAGGTGTCACATAATGGGCTGACGGAGCAGCATATCTGGCATGTACGGAGCATTACATACACATGACACAACAGTGGAAGGTATTATGGATACAACTTAGTAGCCCACACATATAGGGGCCATGCACATCATTTCTGCGCATACCGAGAGTGCATAACAAAGGACAGCAGTGAGGCCATGTAAATTCACTACACATAGATCAGGCAAATAAAGTAGCAACATGCCTTGTGTTGTGGCCACTTGTATGGGCATTTAGAGGACTGTGATGTTAATGAGTTGTATCAATGTGTGTATGTTAACAAGTGTGTTGCAGGATGGGGTAACACATGGACATATACGTGAGACTGTCTGTAAAGCCAAGGACAGGTAGGTATTACAGAGGTGTGTGTGTGTGTGTGTGTGTGTGTGTGTGTGTGTGTGTGTGTGTGTGTGTGTGTGTGTGTGTGTGTGTGTATGTGTTTACTGTCAGGCAATGCTGTACTGATGTAGGTGTCCAGACAGACACCGATGATGATGATGATGATGATGATGATGATGATGATAATATTGTTGAGGCACAGGTGCGGTTGTCAGGGGCCAACACTGCACCAACATTTGACATACCCCTTTTAGCCACCCCTGCCCTACACACAGTTTCAGTGCCTATACGCACTCCATCACCAGGGGCCATAGCAGAGGGACAGCTGGCATTCAGTTGCAGTGCACAGAAAAGTGTGGTAACCATGCCTACTATGTCCAGTCGCAGCAGGTATAGCCAGATGTCTGGCAGGCCGACACATAGGCTGATGTCCTAGGGTGCTCGTGGTAGGGCTGCTGGACATCATGCCCCTGCAGAGGCGACATAGCTGCTACTAACAGAGGCATGTTTCAGGTTGTCATGGTGGTGCAGGCATGTATAGAACGTTACCACAGACAGGGCCTGAGGCTGCAAAGGGCTGCTCTCACATCTTCAAATGACAATGCATGTGAACTGGCTGGTGCCATCCATCGAATAACTGAGTTCATGAAGAGATGGCCCTCATCAGCCATGGTCTGCCCGTGCTTGAACGTGTGGTGGGAGTGCGGTGACGTTTGCATGGATGTAGGCCAGCATTGACAACAGCTGGTAGTCAACATGGATGTGCCAGGACACCAAGGGGCTCCCATTTTGGCAATAGCAGCTCCGGCAGTGTGGGGCTGAGTGCTGTCCACACCACACTAAAGCAGGCCACTTAAACGTGGTTCTGGCCAGTCCCAGGAGGGACCTGGTACCAGTGGACAAATATCATCAGCAGGTCAGAGTAGCACATCGAGGCCTGTATCTGGACATGCCCACGGAACCCTTGGCAGGCACAGTCCACGTGTCTGTGGCCGGAGGCATTGAACTGCACACATTGCCAGGTATGGTCTGCTGCTGTCCATAAACACCTGTGTAGGGAAGCCACATGGCAGAACTGTGTGCATACATATCCACACATAATGCAAACACACCTAGCACAAACCCATACCTACATACACCACATCATGTCAGTCAGCTTCCCAGAGTGCACCCCTCACCCACACAAACGCTGTCAAATGTATGGCCCACCCTTGGCCTCTGGCAAACCAACACCACACCCTGTGCATATGATGATACCTGTGCCCCATCCCTGTCATCTATACCATCAATGTAGGGACAGGCTGATATGGTTCTGATGCACGCAGTGACTGTACAACAGTGTACCATGATACTGCTGTTTAACATGTTGTAGGGAGTATAGTGTGAGGCATATTTGGCAGGTAGTGCAGCTGTCCAGCAATGATGCCTTCTAGATGTTAGCAACACTGCTTGGTTGTGGTCTCTATAATGTTATCCAATTGAGTTGTAGGTGTACATGTGTCAGCTTGAGGATGCCCTGTGCATATGATGATATCTGTGCCCCATCCCTGTTATCCATACCATCAATGCAGGGACAGGCTGATATGGTTCTGATGCACATGGTGACTGTACAACAGTGTACCACAGTCCTGCAGTGTAACATGTTGTAGGGAGTAGAGTGTGAGGAATATTTGGCAGATAGCGTAGCCATCCAGCAATGATGCATTATAGCTGTTAGTAACACTGGTTGATTGCGGTCCCTATAATGTTATCCATGTGTGTTGTAGGTGTACATGTGTCATCAAGGGGATGGTCTGCAGTCATATTGCACAATGGGGTATGACACTGTGCTGACACCATGGCTGTGACATATCTGGGGTACAGTTGAACACATTTCACAGGTTACTACACCAGCTATTGCCTGTGCCACATGGACAGGTGGCCTGCTGAGGCATGTATACCCTGCAACCTGATGCAGACCCATACACATACATGCACACTGTTACTTGCCAACACTGGGACTAGACCCCTACTGAGCTATGTCATGATGCTGACGTGTGTGGCATACATTGCACACACTGCACAGTGTTTCAGGTGAGATGTGTCCCAGGTTACATGGTACATGCAGAACATCCCCCAGCATGTACAGTATGCTAATGGGGGATGTAATGGGTGGATTTGGATGATACGTAGCGTGACATACTGTCATATGCACATTTACAGACACAGAGCCAGACGCACATATGAGATACCAGGACCTATCGCTGCTAACTACCTTGACCATGTCTCCAATGCGTTACAGGTAGGTTCCACACATCACATGCATAACTGGCTTGGAATGTGGTAACAGTCATCTGTATGTTTGATGGTGACAGTGGTAACCATAACATGGTACATGGGACATATACCTGGTGTACCTTGGTGTAGTAATAGTGTACACAGCATTCACATCCTCCACTGATTATTGTACTCCCTGAAAACCATGATGACACTCTGCCATACCCACCATCACACATTGAACATGACTGTGATACAACCCATAGTATACCCCGACATTGCTTCTACAGGGATATGCATCTCAAGCACATGCCACACGCATAGTGGGGCATCAATCAAGCATAGGTTGCCTGTACATATTCCAGCTGGATACCTGCCATCTGCTCATCTGTATAGGGACTGACAGTCATCAGCTTGGCAGGTAGCTATGCAGTAGCTTGAGTGCATTGACAGACCAGTAAGGGGTATACTGTGACACAGCTCACACATCAGGGACACAACAAGGAGGCTTTGGTGTCCAGCCATGCTTGCAGGTGTGCCTGTTGTCAGTAGTACATTAAGCACTCTGCTCTTGCCTGGGTTAGCACTGTCAACAGTAGCACTGCCATGATACACTACATGCCAGTGTGACAGCACATACCCTGGGCTACTACACCTGCATGTCACACAATCACTTGGGTAACAGTGTTGTACAGGCCTCATATATGTCTATGTCCCACACATGACACCCACACCCCTTGCTACTGTAATGACAGCACATAGGTGCATGTATTGTACATGGCATCACATACACTTATTACAGCTTATCACACTGGGTTGTGTGTCCTGGTTACCAGGGCTAAGCTATGCTTAGCAAGTATCAACATTGCTGCAATATAACAGCTAAGCTGATTTGCATACTGGTAAGCGCTGCCTACACTGTGTAAGTGCCCATACATTTACCCATAGCTTAGCACCACTTAGCTTTGTGCAAACCTGTGCAAACACGCTTAAAGCTGCTCAAAACTGCCTTACCCACTCTGTATCCGACAGTCATTATTCTGCCCAGCAACAAAACAAACAGCCCTTGCAGGTCTTGAACCGAGGACCCTTTATACTGAAGTCACAGTACTTAACCAGTACGCCATGGCCACTGTGAAGAGAGCTGTTGTTTTACCAATATAGCTGTCAATATACATATTGAGTAGTATTGAACAATTGCCTTTAGTTCCTAAACTGTGTAATCCTTGTTATTAATATGACTGTTGCATCACATATGTTGTTTTATCATTACATACACATAGCAGATACATATGGTGAGTTACATGTGGGAGGGTATACACAATTGTAACAGTTACTCTTGACAGGAATACGGTTGTATACATATCATAGGTGTATATATGTCTACATGTACATATACATGTATACTCATACATATGTATGTATACACAGCTGTGGCCATGAGTACATCTCTTTGTATGTATATATATATATATATATATATATATATATATATATATATATATATATATATATACACACACACACATATATGTATATATACATATGTGTATATGTATGTATACGTATATGTGTATATAGCTATATATGCATGCACATCCTATGTGTACAGATATGCTTAGTTATGTTGGTAGATATATATATATATATATATATATATATATATATATATATATATATATATATATATATATATGTATATATATATCTATATATATAACTATATGTGCATACATATCTATTCTGATATACCTACTACTGTCAGTATATCTGTAGATATCCATACGTATATGTGCATATGTATCACTATCCCTATATGTGTAGACATATATTGCTCTGTATATGTATATATCTGGGTGTGTATATGCATATCTATGTACAACTGAATAATTCAAACGATACCACAAAGGAAACTTCTAGCCATGAAGTACCCAATAAGTGCTCGTTCACCTCCTAAACCAGAATGTAATATAATGGATGCAACGATCACCAGCCACTTTGCAGTTCAAACATTTATTCAGAAGGCGATACAAACAAAAATCTGATGAATCTGATAAAATACGAAGCTGTAAGCTATAATACTGAACTTTGAGTTAAGTGCTTTCACCCATCCTGATGGGCTTCTTCAGAACACTCCATAGATTTCTAATATGCCTTAAATAACTTCCTTGGTGCCAAAATGTGTTCAAATATTTAAAGGTGTACTGCCCTTAATTCCTACTGGTAACCTGTGTATTACAGCTTTATATTTTATCAGATTCATCAGATTTTTGTTTGTATCACCTTCTGAATAAATGGTTGAACTGCAAAGTGGTTGGTGATTGTTGCATCCGTTATTTTACATTCTGGTTTTGGAGGTGAACGAGCACTTATTGGGTACTCCGTGGCTAGAAGTTTCCATATCTATGTACATATATATACCCATCTATATATATCAATATATATATGTGCAATTATATATATAGATATCTGGATAATTATATGTAGGTATATTTTCACCATATGTCCTGAACATGGAGTGTAATCCTACTCCAGCCCCTATAGTCCCAACTTCATAGTGCAAGGGAATGTCAGGTATGTATAGCAGGTATATTAGTAGACTATTGCTGCTGTAATTGCGATTGTCTTCACAGACATGGTGAGTGTGAGAGGTCACATCTGATTTTCACATGTGCGCCATTGGCTACTGACATACATCCTAAGGACATCATAGTACAGCACCGCTGCTAGCACGTAGTGCCCCTGTGGACTGCAGCAGAGATATTGCCCAATATATGTGGACATTTTGACACACTTTGTACAGTCCAGAGGTATACACAGAACCCCTTAGTGCAAAACATATGGAGCAAGTCTGACAATATGGATGTTAACAGCCATGCAGTTGGGTATAACACATAACGACTGGTATACATTTGCCACCATAGATTATGCATTCACACACCCCTGTCTGTCCTGACACATAATAACCACTGGTATAGGGGTGCCATGGACACATACTACTCACTAGATATTGACATACACCTGTACAGCATCCCACTGTTCTGTCTGACATACATGACTGTTATGGGAGGCCAGGCAGCAGTACAGCTGGCAAGTATCTGGACATGACATCTCACTGGTAAATACACTAAGCTGCTAGGCATGTAACAATGCACTGTGCAGGCTACAGGCAGACTGGCTCAACACTGGCCTACATCTCCTATGGAGGAATGCACATGTACCTGCATATATAGCAGGCTCTACAGGCTTGTCATGGCACAGGGTAAGATACACCTGTGTGAAAGTGCATAACCACAACCAATGTGAACACAGCTACAGCAACATATATTAAGCTAACATAATATTACAGTATCTGGACTATCTGTTCAACACCATCCTCATATGTGCCACTCACAGACTAACCCTACATATACTGGACTGCAACACACTTTGGTCTGATGCCTGTCTGTGGTATGGGACATGTGTGTGTATGACCCTACAAACATGTAACATCAGATAGGACAGGACCTAGAACAATGACATCTACCACAGTCTGTACACAGGCCAAAGTACATATTAACAATACACACACTGTTGACATTCACCATAAGTATACAGACCTCAGTACTGTACAAACAACCACAGAATGTCCAGGTTATGTCAGCAAATATAACCCCTACTGTACATAACATGTGTATCATCCTGATATCTCACTGGCTTGTTATCAGATATGATGACATTAATGGTGTACAGCCCATATGCACCTCTTAATGCGTGACATATGTTCAAAGGTTGACAGAGTTGCGGTTGGAAGCTCATACAGAGGGCCAATATTGACATTTTGTTTTGATAACCTCATACATTTACTGTTGTAACAGGGTTTGTTGCAACATATGTCCTGTGAGGGATATGAAGTCAGTAACTGCCACTGCTTTCACCATCTACCTTCTGCAGTTCACAGATAGATGCTCTGTGGGTAATACATGAAACCAAAGTCACAACACACTGCCCAGTCTGCAGATGACCCTACAGATGGGGATTCCTCATAAACATAGAACTGACATGGCAGGTATTAACACATGTAGGACAGCCATATCCACACACACACTGTTAAACCAACATTACTCCAAATGCAGTATAGCAGCACTTACGGTCTGTAGTCAGGTCGGGCAGATCCTCCTCCTGTGTGTGCCCTGTTTCCACAGTGTATGTTGTTAGAGGTAAATACACAATCCATCTGAGATGCTGTTTGCCAAACAACAGATCTAGTTCCTGCTCACGATGAATGAAAAGGGCCAACACCAACATGATGGTCCTAGATATTAAAGTGCGTTTCCATGCAATTGGTTATGGGAATGTTACCACAGCTGTTCCACATGCAATCAACTAGGGGAGGGCTGCAATTCTTGCAGAGACCATCAGCTGATCATGAACATCACTCAAAATACACATGCTGCTGCCTAAGCAAAGTAGGTGTAGGTCTCCACATCCAACAGAGAGGGAGTGAGAGAGGCAGACAGAGGCAAAGACAAGTCAGGGAGGGGTGGGAGAGTAAAACGTAAGCATGTTTATGTCACACACCTACCAGCACAGAGTATCAAACCCATAACAACTATGTAGTGCTATCACATTTCTATGCAGTTATTGGATGTGCCACATAGGTTAAATGTTGTGGAGCCCTCAGAACGTATATGTGATGGTGAGTGACACCTGCATCAGGGATTTGGTAGTTATAGGGTAGGTGCAGTACATGTGCCTCTCTGCATGAAAAGGTGCCAGCATCAACACAGCCACATTCTCACAGGGACACACACACATTGACACACTTGACAGGGCCAGGAATAGAACCGATCACTAGTGAGATTGCCACAGTACATTACTGTGCAGGTATCACATGCACCACAGGGGTCATACAGAGGTTATATGGCCAAAAGGTATGGGGAGGTGTCTGACATAAAACAGCATGCAGCAGTTTGCCAGTGGGGATTGTAGTGAGTGTGAATATGAACATATGCATCATACAACACACACACACACACACAGTGCCAGTAATGACATGCATGGTTGCATCGATTCACAGGTGTGTAGTGGTGAACTGTTCCAGACAGCTATACAAGGCAAGGTGATGGGTACGCCTTTGCATCAGGCCACATGACAATGGTCTACATTGTGACTCAGGGGTGTAGATTCTGGATTTGCCTAAACTAGTGGGTATTGTATTCACCATCCAGTCACCTAGGTGACTAATGCATGTGGGAAATGCTGTGCATTGCTTGCCATGTATGTGTTCCATAGTCCATGACATGAATGGTGTCTGTGATGTGCACACCTCCCTCCCACATGCATGTACAGTGACATGTGGAACTGTATCTGGGGTGTCTGGCCTTTGTTGTGTACACAGATTATCATCAGATGTGCCAGTCCTGGCCTCATGTGGCAGGAGCTGGTAATGGAGAGCAGGCTTACCCTGCACCTACATTGATAGCATGCTAGTGGCATACCCTGGTGTCAGTGGCATCCGTCCATACATGGCATGTTTTCAGGAATGGTATGTTCTTTGTGGGTCACATTTGATGGCACCACAAGTGTTGCAGGTGTCCAGTGGGGAACATGGGGAAGGTGCACTGTCTGCATGTACATACCTATTGGACAGATGGACATGGTGCCATGCCCTCTGTAGGCCACTGCAGTCACTCAATAGTTACTATCAGTGGGCAATATGCAGTGTACTACCAACATAGGTTCATAGGTTAGTACTAGGTTAGCTGCCCTTGCGAGCCATTGTAAGCCTAGCCAATTATCCCTTGTGAGACTCAAACCCTGTACCTTGTGTTTGTAAGGTAAACACCTTAACCATTAGGCCACCCTCCCAACCCCCCACATAGCGGGTGTTGCCTAGGCAAGTGTGTGTGTGTGTGTGTATGTGAGGCATGGGTTGAGAGTGTTGTCTGGCTAGTACTAGGGTTGCTAACTTTGTTTGCCTGTCCTTGATGTCACATGTATGGGTATGGATCTGCACCCAAGCCTCTCAGCTATTTCACATCTGTTATCCCTGTATGGTGGACATTGTGATATATACTAGGGCCACCACAAAAGAAATTTGCAAAACCCACTCTACATTGGGCCCAGTTGTTATATACTCACAACCACCTCCACACAGGATACGAGGTATAAACATATACACACACACACACACACACACACACACACACACACACACACACACACACACACACACACACACACTTCTAGGATTAAAATTCCTACCTAACTATTTTATTACACTACAGCAGTATGCAGTTATAGTACACACCATGGAGATTACTGGATTAATCCTTCCCCAAAGGTGCATTTCACATTGGATGACATCAGCAGGATTGCCAAAGTGGGACATTCGGACTGTAGTGAGTGTAGCTAGGCTAAAATGTACTGCTCCCTACACAGACATTGAAACACACACAAAACATCCACAACTGACATGTGTGGGTATAGAACCCTTAACAGAGGTCTATATCACACTATAGCATAAAGCTGTTATAGTACGCACCATGGAGATTACTGGAGTCCTCTTTCCCCAAAGGTGTATTTCACATTGGATGACATCAGCAGGATTGCCAAAGTAGGGCATTTGAAATTAACTGAGTGTGACTAGCCAAAATGCATTGCTCCCTATACAGACATTGAAACACACAAATAACATCCAGAGCTGCCATGGGTGGGAATATAACCCTACCAGAGTTCTATATCACACTACAGCAGTACGCAGTTATGGCATGCGCTACAGAGATTACTGGGATGCATTCTTCCCAGAGGTGTATTTCTAGATGGATGATATCAGCAGCCTTACCAAAGTATAGCATTTGAATTGTATGTAGTGTGACTACCCTAAAATGCATTGCTCTCTACACAGACAAACACACACACAAACACACACTTGCCATGTCTGGGATTTGAACATCTACTTAACTAGTTTATTACCCTACAGAAGTATGCAGTTATGGGACACACCACAGAGATTACTGGGCTGAAGATCTCCCAAAGGTGTATTTCACAATGGATGACCTCAGCAGGCTTGTCATCGTAGGGCTATGGGGTGGGCAGTGTGTATGCATGGGCCATAACCCATTCATCTAGAGGTTGACACGCCACATGCAGGCACACACAGGGTCATATTACACAGGTACGTGTATACATCTGCTAGATGACTACTTCCTTGTACAGTCATGTTGCACAACTGGCACGTGTACCACATAGTCTGTAATGCTGACAGATACTGGTGGCTGGTATCTGCAGTGAGTGACATCTGAACCTCATGTGGTTGGGGCCCTTTGGCTGTGTGCTGGGTGGGACAGGCCAGGATGGCTCTTTGCCACAGTCACCCTCTTCCACACATCTATGTACATCTACCTTTGGCTTATTATAGTGTGTTATCCTTACATATATGTCTGTATTCCTATCCACTGTGTGTGCAAGGCATGAGTGGTGCATACTGACGAGTGTTTGTACTAACAACTGCGACTGCCAGATATGTCTGGTCCACTGGAGTTTGCCGACATGGCCTTCATGTGTTTAAGTGTGTGAGCATGCCCTGTATGCCCATCTGTATTTAATGTGTGGTTCAAGTCCAAGTAGTTTGTACTGCAGTGCTGACCTTTGTGTTGTACTTCGACGGGTAACATGCTATTTCTGTAGGGTATCCATCGAGCATTTGGCATTGATTGTTACATTTCTGCATAGGATACGGGGGCTCACCTGATTATCTCTACATTGCTACACAGGATTGGGGGGCACACCTGACTGTTATTACATTTCTATGTAGGATGGGGGGACAGACCTGTCTATTTCTACATTTCTACACAGGATTGGGGGACACACCTGACTGTTATTACAGTACTACATAGGATGGGGGCACACTTGTCTATTTCTACATTTCTACGCAGGATTGTGGGGGCACACCTGAGTATCATTACTTTACTATGTAGGATGGGGGGGCACACCTGACACTTGTACATATTTGCAATGACTGTACTGGTAGGTCAGATACTCCATTTCATTCTGTATTCTTACCTATCATGCTGACTAGAGGCATACCAGTGTACTACAGATCGTAGCTTTGGTTGCTCTACGTATTAGTGTCTGACTTCCTACCCTTCAGAACTAACATCCCACTGCCTGACCTGCTGCAGTCTGTCTGTGTAGGCCTGGGGGGAGGTTAACCATAGCCATCATTCAGGAGTCATAGCACGGGCTCTGTTTGGGTTTGTCTACACCTGTTCTGCTGGCTGAGACTGTTGTTGGGTATGTAAACTGGCCTGACTGGCATGTGTGCGTCATACGGACACACATGTCACCCAGCACATTTCCTGCAGTGGGTTTGTCATCCTGTGTAATACTGGCTACTCTGGTGGCTCCAGTATGTGTTATAGATGTCAGGGTGCCACTATGGGTGTCTACTTTCTGCTGCCTTAACATTCAGCCACCCAATTCCCTTGCATGCTCACATCCATACCATAGATACAGGTAACAACACATTCTACACTGTTTGGCAATTGGTAGGTTGATTGACTTACCTTGAGGGGTGCCAGAATTGCGGACAGTGCTGGAGGGCTGCCAATGTTGGATGCACATAGTGCACTCCCTATACATGGTTGAGCACATGTAGTGTCATGTTTGGCATCCCTTTTACTGTATGTGCGAGTCAGAGTGAGGTGTCATTCCCTGGGTCCCTACTGTGTCAATGTATGTACTATGCATTGTCTCTTCGCTGCAGCCTCAGCATACTGGACACTCCTTCATCTGTCTACTGGGGCAGGCTTAGGTTATTCCTCCTTTGAATCACTCTGTGCCTGTGCAGGCCTTAGCATTGTTGGGGGGCTGTGTGGCACTCCCCCATTCTGTTCCTGCTGCAGCTGTATTCGCAGGATCATGTTTTGTAGCATGGCACATACCATAACAATTTGGGTACATGTAGCTAGTGAGTACTGCAAGGCTCCACTGGATGTGTCCAGACACCGGAACCGTGACCTGAGCATCCCAAACACACACTCTATTATACATCTGGTCTGTGTGTGTGCCTCATTATGGCTTTCTAGTTCAGGTGTGTGTGCATTTCTGATGGGTGTCATCAGCCTTGGCTCCAGTGTGTAACCAGCATCCCCCACTAGGTGACCATAGAGGATGTCCCCACTGGCAAATCTCTGACACAGCTGCGTCAGATGCCATATGTGAGAATCGTGAGAGCTTCCATGGCAGCCAGCACACACATTCATTATAATGTCCTGGGCATCACAGATGACCTGGCAGTTAATGGAGGGGATGCCCCTGCGGTTGACGTAGGCCCTACCCTGATCACCTGGGTAATGTTTTGATGTGCATGTGCATTGCAGTCTATAGCACCCACTACCTCAGGGTATTCTGCTATTTGTTGAAAGAGACACATATTGGTGGCCAACACCTCACGGGTGTTGAGTAAATATATGTGCTCACTGGCATGTGCTGACATGGCATCCAGGAATTGGTGGAATACTCTGGATGCTGATGCCTGTGAGAGCCCCATGATATCCTCAGTTGACCTTTGGTAGGTGCCTGTGGCTAGTATTCCTTGGCCTACAGATACCTATGTATCCACTGGCATGGGTTCCCCTCGGTCAGTTTGGTGTGTCAGGTCTGGCCAGCACAGCTCAACAATTTGCTGTAGGAGGTCTCTGTCCATCATAGAGCACTCCACTATCTCCAGCTCATGTAGCTCCTGGTAGGTTACCCTGGGTCTGTGCACTCTTCTCCATCCCCTCACTGTGGGTTTATCAGCAGCATTCACATCCTCACCATCCTCAGCCTCTTGCACATGTTGTGCTATGTTGCCTGCTGCAGCCCTTCTCATTTTGTAGGTTTGTTTGTTAAAATTTCCCCACTTGTATGCAGTGGTGGTGTAGAGTGTGGGAAAAACAAGAGGAGAAGGTATTTGCATAGTTTATAGTAGTGTTCTGGGCTGGTCTGGTCTGCTACCTGTGTAATTGGCTGATTCTGATACATTTCACCTGCCAGCTATGCTAGTTTTCCTTGACTACCATCCTACTTCTGTTTTCCCATCCCATTGCCTTCCGGTTTAAACCCGGGGGTGCACCGCACAAACAGAGTGCTGAAATGCTTACAGTGCTGCTATTTCATGGTTTAACTTTCTTTTTCTTCCTTTAAAACCCAGTGCATGGCACGCATACCCATTTAGTCAGTGTAAAGAGTGCTAGGCAGATTCAGACACACTCCCTAGCTTAGCTGTGCTAAGCTAGGAGCGTACCCGAGACACAGGGCTCCAGTCCACTTACAGTATGCCTGACAACCCCCCCATGATGTCACCTAACTCCAAGGCTTGCACCAAGCTATTCCTACTCTTACAGTGTTGGGACATGACTCTCATGCTGGGGAAAACTGGGATTCACTATCATTCCCCTCATTTGCATAGGATTGCCTGCTAATTCATAGTTGCATGTCTCACACTGAGCCCCCCCCCTTAGCAACCACTACTCACTGGCCATGTTGTCTTCTGCCGGCCATTGACTTGCATGGCAGAATACTGATTTTAGTTAGAATGCTTAATTTAGGTTTGTTTTGTTAATTTCCCCCGATTCCATTTGCGCGCCACTGCCCTAAGCTTAAACAGCCGAGACTGGCTAAAAAAAAAAAAAAAATAAAAGTTGATTTTTGTATTTTTTTTTTTTACTGTTTGCAATGCCAATGGCCTTATACTTGGTCATTGGAATGTTTACTACATGATATGCAGCCTTTATTTGGAGCTGTCATAGCTCCATTTTGGATTTTGCAGAAATGTCCTCGGTTACTAACCAAGTACATTTCTGAAGATAGCACTAGTCCTGCACGGCCAGTAGCAAGCTTCCTGGATTGCAAAATCACCTCATTTGCATAGATTTCTCCTGCAAATGGGGTGATTTGCATACAGGGGCTTAGTCCATGCAAGAGTAGTGCAGGAGCGCTCATGCATGCCCCTGCAGGCTTTTCCTGGATCGCACGGCAGACATATTGCCTGCTTGAGCTCCTGCACCAATCTTGCATGTCGTGCAAGCTATAGAGAATCCAGTGGAGAAACTATTACATTTGTAATTCTTTGTAAACAACTTACAATATCTCAGCAACCAATCAAGTTACACACATATTGTTAGCAGCATGTTATTCATCTAGCTGAGTGTTTTAATATGAGGCTAAGGAGTTCTGTTCATGTTTTTTGGTTGTTGAGATATTTAGAAAAATGTAAAAATTATATCTATATAAACGAATATCATACAAACAACAGTTAATATATATTTAACTGCACTAGGCAGAGGTCAAATATTAATGCAGTTGAGTTTGCCATTGTGTAAGCTTTAAGATGAAATCTTTTAAACCTTGTACATAGCATAGTTTCAGAATTATTGCTGCAAATATGAACAAGCAATGTTTGACACCTAGAGGCATCAGTAGGAGTTAACTGCAGATGCACCTGGAGGTGCCACTTGGATGTAATGTGTTAAAGCTCTTCATTAGAGTAATGGACCTTACCCTGTGTTTTTCTCAATTTTCTTCCAATCTGTATAAATACCACCTCAGTTTTCTACTAAAATAGGTCATAGACATAATGGAATGAACACATAGGGATATCTGGTAGCTAGCTAGATAGACATAATAAAATCCAGCAATAAAACAAAATCAATCCTCCATATGAACACAGAAAATACAAGGCAACTGAGTCTTGTGACCATTTATGCCTAACCAGTACCCAAACGTAGACACTACCTCCTTTTGGAGAGAGCTGCACCAGTCAAGCCAGTGGAGAATTTATGAATACCCACCCAATCATCCAATTCTTTTTTGAAGGAAGATAATGTATCATACTGTCCTCCAGAGATGGCAAAGGTGCTACATGATGAATGCATTGCTCTATCCTGTTTTAATTATTTTCTGATGAAGAGTTAGCTCCCTGTTTTTTTGTTTTTTTTTGTTTTTTTTAGGTCTATTTGATTTGTGGAGATTCAAAGTATCCAGAAATGCTGGGCTTGTAGTGTCACAGAAGTCAAATCTTGCATTCTCCATTCAAGAGTTTATAACATACAGGGTACAAGCACAGTGTTTCCAATATGTTCTAGTAAATTAGGGCATTTAAGCCAGTCATTCTTTTATTCAAAAACTTATGCATTTTTCTCATTGTTTAATATGACTATAGAGGTACATCTCAAAGGGCATTTTATTCAATAATTGGCCTAATTAATGCTGAACATAAGGGAACAATATTCTCTTTAGATCACCATGATATTGCTCTGGCAATTAGATTTGCAAAGTAAAAGGAATTTCTGATTACTGCTGTTACCTGATGATTCAAGGAGAGGGAACTATCAACCCAAGTTCAAATTTGTTTTACAACATTTGTAGTTTTTTTTTTAAGTTTTGTTTGCACTTGCAAGTAAATCAAACATGCTAGCTATGTATATCGCAATGGAGAAAAATATTCTCATGTAGCTTGTTTTATTACATCAACGTGGAAATTGTAAGGAAGACATGATGATGTATTATTTAGTAAGGAGAAGTGCAGCGGGAACTGCCTTTGAAGAAAGACAGTGCTGTCACATGCAATGATAGAATTCAGTAAGATGGAGACAGTCATAAGGTAAGTCTTAAGTTGTGTGAAAAGGAAAAACAAGTATGCTGTTATTTAAGCAGGATCTCCAGCTGATCAAGAAGTTAGAAAGCTGGGAGACTTTATGGTCAAAATGATCATAGTCACCTGTTGATATCTTATTTTTATGTTTATGTAAGTGAAACATTTTAGAAAATGCAAAGCAGTTTCAGAATGCATGCAATAAATGTGTATTAAAGGGTCTATGAAATTAGAAGAATTGCAGCTAAACAGTCTTGCATTTCATTTCTTCATAAGGGAATGTGGGTCATTTTGGTGTATGCATATGACAAGTTCACATTCCCCAAGCATCCAGTGCTTGAGTAACAAGACACTGAGTTTAAAAACTGCTTTCCAAAGGAAATCACTGCTGGTGTAGTTTTTAGGTGTGTGCCTGCTGTGACTCCTTTGTTTTGACAGATTTCTCCCTTTCTTCATTATGACTGCACAGTTCTGGAGCTGCTACATATAAATTTGATACAGTGTGTGTATGCTGGGGTTTATCTATTACATGGCAGGATGCAGACATGGGTTCTTGCTCTCCACAACAATGCCTATAGTTTGACCTTTTGACATTGTATCTCATTGACTTATCTTCAACAGTGTGGTTCTTCAGTGTCTTGTGCCTCATTGTTTCATAGTGGAATAATTGCTTTTCTTTTACGATGATGGACAGGAACATCAAAAAAAAAAAAAAAAAACAACAACATATAAATGCAGCCAGACAAAGATGTCACTGAAATATATGGCATAAAATATCACAACCACTTCTTAAAAACAGTTGAATGTTTAAGAAAGAGAAAATGCTTTCTTATTTACATTAATATTTAGTTCTATTTATATACTACATCTTTGAAATGTCAGGAGGGATTGCAATCTCTGTAATCTTTGTTGCCCTGAAAGAACACTTTGTACTAGACAAATGATACATTTACATCACTCTATGTAGATAAATTCCCATGAGGCTGACCACAACACAAATTCAGAATGGCTGATTAAAATTATTAAATATATGGTATAAAAGTTTATTGTTCATAAAGACTGGGTTAGCCATTTTTCCCTACATTTAAATGTAGTCTAACCATGACAGTAAAGTCTAAGAATTGGAATAGCCCATGAAATTTGAAAATAACCAATGACTGTCCATATTCTAAGTAACTAGATGTAATTATTGTAAATTGTAAAATCTGTGAGCCTTAATAATTCGGTTTTATTGCTGAACAGCATTGAAGTAATTTGTAAGTCTGTTGGTAAAACTGAGCAGTCAGTGAAGTCATGTCTGTAGCAAAAGCACTACTAATTTTACTTGGTTATAAGCACTTTGATCAAGTGAACTGTACTTTTTCGAAAATTAAAGTATTTTATAACTTCTAGGCACATCATTTGTATAGTATCCTTTTTAATGCTTTTGAAAAGTTTCCTTGTTATTTTGCAATTCTGTGAATCATTTCCTTTCCATGTTTAAAAGCTTCATTCCAGTTTCTCTGTTCCACTGTTTCCTGTGAAGGAACTAATAGTATTTGATTTTAATTAGCTGAAATTGTTGTTTGGTAATACAGTCAGCTTTTTTTATGAAACATACTTGCTGCATGACTATTCTGTTTTTCATTGCTGTGATGTGGCTCTTGCCATGTAGTCACTCTTTTCTTAAGCAGCAGTGCCGTAATAATCAGGTGTAACCGTAATACGTAAGATTGCATATGTAATTACATATAAAACAATGCATCATTGAACTCATCTTCAGATAAACATATTATATTTGAGAATAGAAAATACTGTAATATGGAATTTTATTTTTGTCCCCTTATTTGATGGAACTATTAAATTATGGAATTTCAGTTTAACTCAGTTCCTCTTAATAACACAGCATTTCAAAATTCTATATTTAACACCAAATACCATTTTTAATATTAATTTACATTTTAGTTGACATTATTACATCTTTCTGTTTGTTTCTCCTGCAATTGTTGGGTACACTAGATGCATTTAGATGTCATGTTCCAGTAGTGATGTGCAGTTGTCTTTTAAAAGCAAGCTAGAAATTTCAGAAACTAAAAAAAAAA
The DNA here is from genome assembly GCF_019279795.1 of Protopterus annectens. Taxonomy (NCBI): domain Eukaryota; kingdom Metazoa; phylum Chordata; order Ceratodontiformes; family Protopteridae; genus Protopterus; species Protopterus annectens. The sequence continues at coordinate 1,303,256,867 of NC_056731.1, forward strand.
AGAAAATAAATTTTTAGAAATTTCTAAAATCTAACAACATATATAATTAGGACAGTAAAAACAAATTTTATTATAATACTCAAGGTTTTGTAGTTTATAAAAAAGGCATATTCACTTGTGAGGCTCTCCCAGTACTTGCTGTTAACCATAAATGAACACCATGTGCCATACCTGTCAACCTGGAAACATCAAAAATCTGGACAAAGCCCCTGAAAAGTAGATACAAGTGGCCAAAAAGCCGTATGCTTATAAACATAAAATTTGCATAAATAATTACACAACCCCACCAACACCAATGGAATTGTGGGATACCAACATTCAAACATAAATTGAAACAAAATATTAAACATAAAATATAATCAGAACAATACTGTTTTATTTATATAAACATGTGAACTTGTATAAAACTAAAATACAATTTTAGTTTATAAAAATAAAACTAACTAATTGAGTCGAGAGAGGTGGTGACAGCTGATAACAAGCAGCAGCAGACCCCATGTAGAAAACTGGAAAAAGGCGAGGGTTGATGATAAAGATGATGATTTAATTGCAGGCAAGCTAGATTATGAAAGTTTACTGGCCTTTACCTCCTCAGAAAAAGGGATTGTTTTGGTCTATATGTGTGTTCTTGGTCTACGCTTTAGACAACTCCTCATTTTACTCATGTGTACAAGCTGTCAAACTCTCAACATATGTTAATAAATCCTTCTATAATAATTCAAGGGTGGCCTAATGGTTAAGGTATTTGCCTTACAAATGCAAGGTGCAGGGTTTGAGTCTCACAAGGGATAATTGGCTAGGCTCGAAAGGGTAGTTAGCTTAGTACTAATCTATGAACCTAAGTTGGCAATCTGTCATAATGTTTTATGATAGATGAACCCCCCCCCCCTTTCGCAGCACAGGTCATTTCATTCACAGTCAAGAGGCCAGGTTCATAGGTAGGTAAAAGGTACCCTGGCTTTCGCCACCCAAGAAAATAATTTTCCTGTGCCCCTGTCGAGCAGAGCCACAAAGGTAATCTCCGGGGTGAATTTCCTATTTCCCATCCAATCATCTAGATTTTTCTTGAAGAGTGCTAATGAAGACCTTTGTTTGATATAGATAGGTAGTTTGTTTCAGAGTATGGGAAGTCTCTGGGACAGGAATCTATCCCTCCAGCATGTTATGTTTATTGTAGTGACAAGGTTTAGGTCCCTAGAGCATGTAGCTCAGAGGGACTGGGATTTCTTTATGTGGAGCATGTCCAACAGCTCTGGGTTTGACATAGCTTTGTATGTTAGGCAGGGATCACCTCTGAGTAGGCGATATGTGATGGAGAAAAGCTGGAGTTTTTTAAGACGATCTGCATAGGGCATCTGTTTGAGTCCAGTAATCCTCTTTGTGAGGTATTTCTGCGACCTTTCCAGTTATTGTAGATGTCTTGTGAGGTACAGACCAAAAGGGTCATTGTACTCTATAATGGGTCTAATGAGTGATGAGTAGAGGGGAACAATGGCCTCTTTTTTCCTGGATGAGAAACCTTTTGTGATGAGGTGTGCCACATAGAAGGATTTCCTGACTACTGTAGCAATGTGATTATCAAAGCAGAGACTACTGTCCACCTGCATCCCAAGATCTCTTATCACTCTTTCAGTGTTAAGTAGACTACCAACTATGTGGTAGCTCATGGGTACAGAGTTTTTACCAAGGGGGTGACAATGCACTTTTTGGCATTGAGCTTGAGGCCATGGCTTTGACACCAGGCATCTGTCTCAGTGAGGCCCTTTTGTAGGATGTCCACATCATTAGGAGTTTCAATTATGGCTACTAGTTTGCAGTCATCTGCAAACTTCATTAGCCAAAGACCTTCTGTGTTAACCTGTACTTCAGAAAAGTAGATACCAAACAGGAGAGGACCCAGGACTGAACCCTATGGTACTCCACTTGTCACCGGTCTGAAGTCGGATTTGGAGTTTGCTACTTTCGCAGTGTGGGTTTTGTCAGTGAGCCAGTTGGCAACCCATCTTGTGATGCAGGGATTTATACCTAGTTTTGTGAGATTATCTATAATTCCAGAGTGGGGGATGGTGTGAAAAGCCTTGGCAAGATCTAGATAGCCTGTGTGAACCACCTTACCCTCGTTTATGGCTTTGGTGACTGCTTCAAAGAAGTCTATCAGGTTTAGGAGACATGATCTGCCTTTTATAAACCCAAACTGGGTGGGGTCCAGAGTTTGGAGATTACCAGTATCCTTGTTTATAAGTTCCATGTTGATATGTTCCTTGGCCTTGCAGACCAGGCTCATTAGGCTAATAGTGCGGTAGTTCCTAGAGTCCGTGGTGGCTCCCTCTTTGTGAAGTGGAATAACTGTCGCTGTCCACCATTCAGTGGACACAAAGCCTTAGGTGAGGCTATGATTGAACATGGTGCTTAGGTGGAGTACCAGTTCATTCTATAATTTGTGTAGAATGCAGCCTGGGATGTTGCCAAGTTCCATGGATGCCATGCTCTTGGCTTTGGAGAGTGTGTTTTTTACCTGTGCAGCCATGATTACAGGAACTTTGCATTCTTCCGGTATAGAGATGGGCCCTTTAGGAGGTGAGAGGGGGATAAAGTTAGCACTGAACCTATCTACCAGGATGTTGGCAATATCAGTTGGTTATGTATATTTAGTGCCATTGTGCTGTAACTCAGAGCAGATCTGTGTTTTGCCATTGAGATTCTTGACATAGCTATAGAATGCTTTGTGGTTGTCTTTAGAATCAGTGGCAATTTTGTTTCTGTAACTAGCTTTGGAGGATTTTATGATGGATCTCAGCTTCTTACTGAGGCTGACCAGGGAGTTCCTCCAATCATGTGATTTAACTCTTTTTTTGCAACAGTTTCTTTCTTCTGTTGTTGAGTTTGTTTATGGCAGGGGACAACCAGATTGGCTTCCTTTTTTGGGAGGAAGTAAACCCCTTTCTGTAAGCAGGACTGTGGTTAATGTAAAAGCACAAATATTTTCTTTTCCTGGTATCCAGCAAACAAAACCATGCACTTTTCAGGGATGGCTCAGGACTCAGAAGAAATAGATATGTAGGTACCTTGATTTGAAAAATTGGCATTATCTCCTAGAAAACATAATTCACAAGTCATTCACAGAGTCTGCAAAATTTTAATGAAAAATTATCCAACTGGCTTCAACGCAGTTTCATCCTCTAGAGAGTTCAGCTCTGACCTTGTACAAATGCAACCATGAAAGCAAGCAACAGATGTCTTATACTGATAAAGTAGTGAACCCGGATTGGTCTGGAGCGCTTAAAAAATTATATGAGAAAAGCTTTAATACTGGTAAAGTATTTCTATGCATCCAGACAAACTGTCTTTTAAGTGTTTACTTCTAAATGGATTTTTTTGGCATTTATATTATGGAATTCTTTAAATCTTTTAATGATGCTTTATTTTATCTGTATCTTCTTAGTGAAAATGTAGTAGTTTGTGCAGACATCTGTCATGGCATTATTACGTAAAAAGTAAAGGGCCAGATTCCAACAGAGTTGTTCTAAATGTTAAGTCTGACCTGATTTTGCAAGACTTGCACTCAGAATAAGTGACTTACATCAGTGTAAGGCCTATCTGTAAACAAGCTTACTACAGGGACCATATTCCAAAACACCTGGTCTCAGCCTACTCTCTGTGTAAGTGGTCACCTACAGTAAGAATAAGTCTTTTGAAATCTGGGCCAAACTGTTTTACATCCTATCATCTGCCAAGCAAACATATTTTCATTATATGATATATTTGGTTTCTGTCTATATCTCTAATCAGCTTGCCACCATTTTATTTTAGTTTTCTGCCTTTTTTAAATTTCTTTCCTTCCTACTAACTGGATATATTTCTTATGAAATAATTGTTGATGTGTTACATTTTATAATGAGTGTCTGCTTGCTTTTGTTAAAAAATAGTTGTACAAAGAAAATATAGCATTGGTCACTCAACAAATAATGATATTTTTAGTTTTAAAGATGCTAATAACTACAAGAGAGATTAGATGATTTTCCTTGCAAATTCCCTTGAAACTAAGCTCTGTTGCACATAGCTGATCAATTTCATCTGCAACTCAGAGCACTGGAATGTTAATTGACCACGTTTAGAATAAAGCAATTTGAAAATATATGTTGAGGGAATAATAGTTTCCCTGGTGCTTACATGTGAGAGCAGATGTAAATAGCAAAACCAGATAATCTTCTATAGAAATATGAAAATCTGTATTAATTTGTGACGTTATGTTATTACTCTGTTGTCTGTGTGAAGGCTAAAAAGGGTTACTGGGTCAACCAATATTTTGCAGTTATCTAATTTCTGATAAACAAACAAACCTAAAATTAATGAGATTAGACTTGAACAATAAAGCACATATTAGTGTTTGAGGTGGATAATACACACACACACACACACACACACACACACACACACACACACACACACACACGTTAATCTACATGGCATTTGAAAAGTATTGAATATCTGGTTAACAGATTAAAAAAAAGTGGAGTTAGTTTGCTCACAAGAAGAACCCACAGAGCTGGATTTCAAAGCACAGGATGCCAAAGAACAGTAACACTAACTCAGAGGTATAGATGATTCTACAAAAGTGTTCATTCTGTGTACATGGTAATTGAAAGTGGTGTAGTAAAATTGCAATAAAAGCACAACTACCATTTCCATAACAGTATGCTGACCATAAATACTAGCACTCCACCAAAAGCAGTGAGCAGGATATTCAAAATGTCTAAACAAGAAAATCTGTGGAGGCCAACAATTTTAAAAGATGGCATACAAAATATTGTAGAATGACAGACATGCAGCAGTACAGTAAGCATGCACCCCTGTAGGCTGGGGTACAGTGAGCCTGCAACCCTGTAGGCTGGGGTACAGTGTGCCTGCAACCCTGTAGGCTGGGATACAGTGAGCATGCAACCCTGTAGGCTGGGGTGCAGTGAGCATGCTACCCTGTAGGCTGGGGTACAGTGAGCATGCAACCCTGTAGGCTGGGGTACAGTGAGTCTGCACCCCTGTAGGCTGGGGTACAGTGAGCCTGCAACCCTGTAGGCTGGGGTACAGTGAGCCTGCAACCCTGTAGGCTGAGGTACAGTGAGCATGCTACCCTTAAGGCTGGGGTACAGTGAGCATGCAACCCTGTAGGCTGGGGTACAGTAAGCATGCACCACTGTAGGCTGGGGTACAGTGAGCCTGCAACCCTGTAGGCTTGGGTACAGTAAGCATGCACCCCTGTAGGCTGGGGTACAGTGAGCATGCACCCCTGTATGCTGGGGTACAGTGAGCATGCACCCCTGTAGGCTGGAGTGCTAAAAGGCATAGTTGATGGAGCCCTGCTAATATGGTCTTTGTCTGGGAGATGTCTAGCATGTTGGCAGATGAAGCTTCTGTTATGTCAGCTTGCAGATCAAGAACTCATATTGACTAGACAGCGAACTGGTGTAAACTGTCCTGTGGGTTATGTGCACCTCACATGTACCCACACAGCCTGCAGTATAACCCGCTCCCACCAGAAACAAAAGTCTGCCTCTTACGTGGCATACTAGCCTGTGGGATGTTCTTCCAGCACATAGATAATACTGAATGGGTGTCCAAGACAGGTCTGTGTTGCATCCTAAAAAATGTCTGATAGTCATATGCATCAAACAAATGCTTAAGGCAGACAGTTACATTACATTTCTCAACACACTGCAGTAATGTCAAACAGCCATAGAACAGATCTATTCTACAACCAAACTCTTCAATGTCATTGCTAGAATAGACTGTATACATACATGCATACATTCCTACAAACATACATATTATTCAGTATTTGTACTTCACAGGGTAGACAGCAAACAGTCACAGAGCAGTATGTATATTGCAGATTTATAGGCATTCACAAATTAAATGTACGTATACATGCAGAGAGGTTGTTTGCAATCTTGCTGATAACATAAGCAGGGTTTTTGTGCTAACAATGCCAGGGAAATGTTATGAGTATATAGCCCTGTACCATTGTTGTCAAGACTGCTGACATACGTAGGGTGTTGTGTCCAGAAAAGTGTACTCAGGGAGACATATGTACATGCATGACAAAAGCCCAGAAGCATGTACATGCATATGAATAATATGTATGGACAATATAGAGGAACCAAGTGCATCATTGCATGGTAGGAAGAGGCAGAGATTAATGTAAGTAAGCATAGAAGAGTGCCACATACACCACATTGACAGTGACACACACAAACACACACACACACACACACACACACACACACACACACACACACACACACACACACACAAACTCATACAGTACACAGCTATAACTAGATGCACTAATACATAATGTCCGATATCTCAAGTGGATGGTAGAACATGTGAAAATACAATCATATTAAGGGCTATGAAAACATATCTGTAACATGCATTCCCATAGGCAGATGATATTATGCCTTTAAATGTACATGTCACATTAACAAGCAATACTTGACTAAGATACTGTACAGTGATAGAATGGAAAATGGAGGCCAGATAGGAGTGAGGGAGATGTATTATTGTTTGTAACAGGAATAGCAAACGTTCATATCTTTCTAAATATGTAAAACAGGTATGTTATGAAAGTTTACCAGATCTGGCAACATGCATGCATATTGTTCACAGCAATACTGGGCATATGACAGCACAGATGTCCAGTTAGGTTGTGAATGTAGATATGACACATACTGTAAATGCATTATGTGTTTCTATGATGCACAGGTAGCAGGCTCCACTTTTATGGTAACAGTGCATGTACTGTGCATGTATAGTACAACAGTAACAATGTAGATAAATATGTTATTTCACAAAGGTTGCAAATTGGCTTGATGGCAGGAAACAACATGCAGAGAACACAGAAGCACCTCTGCACAGGACTCCCATGGTAAGTGCCAGATATAAACATGATAACAGGAAAGAGCCTGTGCCTGTTTACTTGTGATATCAGACAGCCTTAAGTACCATAGGTAACCATTGTCTTTTGTATGAGTTATAGTAACCATCATCTACATGAGCAGGGAAGACATAGAGGCAATATGGAAAATGAGAATATGTGGGATGTACTGCCAAAGCTAAGAATATCCATATTATTTGACTGTGCCAACGTTAATGGGGAGGCCTCTGGCATATATACAGTATTGTGCTCTTGTGGCATTTGTTGAATATCACCATTGTTGTCAGGGGGTTATGGATATTAACATTACTGCTATGGTGATGTTGAGTAGATGATAGAGTCCTCCAAATGGATTGTGTTGAAGGATTCCTACCACCTACATCAGTTGATGAAATTAAAACTGTCAGATGGTGTAGGAGAATGAGCACTGATACCTGTTAAATGCTTGCAGATATGAATGAATACTCTGACTGGAGTATCAATCAGGGTGTATCAGAGACAAGGTACTGATAAGAAGTTTTGTGACTACCACTGATTGAATTAGGAAAGAAACATTCTAAACCTTGATATGAATTGTTTATGATGACAGTTTCTGCCTCTCAATACAATTTTGTCTGCAATTCTAAGGAAGTAGATTACTTATTGAAACGTATATCAACTGCAAGGCAAAACATATACAATGGATATAAAAAGTGTACACACCCCTGTTAAAATGTCATATTTTTGTGATATAAAAAAATGAGACCACAGTAAATAATTTCAAAACTTTTCCCACTTGTAATGTGACCTATAAACTGTACAATTCAATTGAAAAACAAACAAATTTGTTAGGGGAAAAAAATACAAAAAATAAAAAACATACGATAAGCTGGTTGCATGTGTGCACACCATTAAACTAATATTTTGTTGAAGCACCTTTTGATTTAATTACAGCATTCAATCTTCTTGGGTATACACCTGCCATCAATTAAAGAGCCTCTGATTAACCCCAAATAAAGTTCAGCTGTCCTAGCAGGATTTTCCTGACATTTACTCAGTTGCCTGCTACAGTAAAATCCATGGTTCGCAAAGGACTTTCAAAGCATCAAAGGGATCCCATTGTTGAAAGGTATCAGTCAAGAGAAGGGTAAAAAAAGATTTCCATAGCATTGTATATACCATGGAACACAGTGAAGACAGTCATCAAAAAGTGGAGAAAATATGGGACAACAGTGACGTTGCAAACAACTGGACGTCCCTCTAAAATTGATGCAAAGACAAGACAAAAACTGGTCAGGGAGGCTGCCAAGAGATCTAACACTGAAGGAGCTACAGGAATTTCTGGCAAGTACTGGTTGTGTACTACATGTGACAACAATCTCCCATATTCTCCATATATCTGTACTATGGGGTAGGGTTTTGTTGCAAGACATAAGCCTTTTCTTACAGAGAAAAACATCCAGGCCAGGCTAAAATTTGCAAAACAATACACCAAGACTCAAGAAAACATGTAGGAAAATGTGTTATGGTCCAATGAGACCAAGGTTGAACTTTTTGGCCACAATTCCAAAAGGTACGTTTGGCGCAAAAACAACACTTCACATCACCAAAAGAACACCATCCCCAAAGTCACACATGGTAGTGGCAGTATCATGCTTTGGGGTTGCTTTTCTTCAGCTGGAACTGGGGCTTTAAGTCAAGGTGGAGGGAATTATGAACAGTTCCAAATACCAGTCACTTTTGGCCCAAAACCTTCAGGTATCTGCTAGAAAGCTGAGGATGAAGAGAAATTTCACCTTTCAACATCACAGTGACACTAAGCATACATCCAAATCAACAAAAAAATGGCTTCACATGAAGAAAATATAAATTTTGGAATGGCCCAGCCAGAGCCCAGACCTAAATCCAATAGAAAATCTGTGGGGTGACCTGAAGAGGGCTGTGCACAAGAGATGCCCTTGCAATCTAACAGATTTGGAGGGCTTTTGCAAGGAAGAGTGGGCAAATATTGCCAAGTCAAGATGTGCCATGCTGATAGACTCCTAACCAAGAAGACTGAATGCTGTAATTAAATCAAAAGGTGCTTCAACAAAGTATTAGTTTAAAAGTGTGCTCACTTATGCAACCAGCTTATTGTACATTTTTTTATTTTTTATATTTTTTTCCCATAGCAGATTTGTTTGTTTTTCAGTTGAATTGTACAGGTTATAGGTCACATTAAAGGTGGGAAAAGTTTTGAAATGATTTATTGTGGTCTCATTCTTTTATATTACAAAAACCTGGCATTTTAACAGGGGTGTGTACACATTTTATATCCACTATAGCAGTCTTGTTAGAGAAGCATAGATCTTGGAATGATGTTCACAAAATAAAGAGAAGCAAAGAGGTGCATTTTTTTAGTTGTGGGATAAAATAATATCTGCCTTATTGTTAGTATCACAGCCATCCGCATGTCTAACTGCAAACTACACAGGACAAAGGTCAGGATTTTTTTTTCTGTTGAGCCTGTTATGTCATTTGATACTATGTCACATAATTAGTATAGGTAACCTCATTTTATCTTCACATTATAATGTGTGTGGTGCATAGCGACAAGAGTCTGTGTGTCTTGTGAATGTCCCTGTGCCCTAGGTTCTAATCTCTCTAATCCAGATATGGTTGTGTTTTTGTGAACATAATGACATTCAATGAGCATATGTTCATGTTGAAACACGATCAAGTTTAGGAAATATCAAAACTGTACATTTTAACTACTTGTTTCGTAATGTCTCCTCTGTATCGGTAGCCTGTGAGCATTATACATGACCATATGTCATTGCCATTTTTATCATCTTCTCTGTTTCTTGATGTACTAATTGCTATTATACCTGCCAAGTCAGTTCTGTGCTTCTAATTGCATAAATGCAGATGGCAAGTGTATTTTTGTGCACAGGCTGTTACAAATGAGATCTGAATTTGGCACCAGTTCAGACCCATATTTCTGACTTCACTGTTGCAGACATGGCTTTCAAGAGTAGATGATTTAGAGCACAAAACATGGGATGTTGAGGGGCCCAGATATTTTGAAACATTCCCTGTGCAGTGCTACATCTGGAGGCTATTTTAGATGGAATATACTGCATCTCAGTATAAAGCTGAAGCTTGGAATAGCTTGGCCAAGCCTGTTTGCAGTATAACTGGCATCCCATGCACTTATACGTATATGTGCAGTATGTGTGTATATTCTTTTTATAGTGTACAGCTGCAGCAGAGATTGCAAAAACTATGATGCACATCAGAGAGACTAACATCTCAGACAGGCATGGGATAGATATGCATTTGTTGTGTTTGCAAGGTACAGCAATATTCTCAGTCCATCACAGTATATCATCTTGAGCAGGCATACCTTAACATTAACTTGAATACCAAGCCTACGTGCCTGCTCCAATAGCTATTGGTTATTGCATTAGTCAATGAGTACATCATATTAATCGTATGTGCTCAATATTCAGTGACAGATATTCAATTTTTTTATGTATAAGATATTTTAACTTCAGTACTGCATGACATTAACAATTCAATATTTGTAAATACAGTTATCATCTTAGAAAGAAGATATGTGACATAACACAGTGAAATACATACTGCTGACAGTCATATCATACCACTGTGATTGATTTTATAGTGCATTATTGACTTCCCATCATATCTGGAGGTGGGTAAGGAGTACTTACGTATCACTCTTATTGTTTTATGCACTGAAATAATTAAGTAATGTGACATGCCATTGATCAATTTGTCTCTTTTATTGGATCCTTTCACTCTCTAGCTCACCTTCTATTTATTTATTCTTTCTCTGTTTATAATACATTGCTTCTGAAAACAAAATGACCATCAGCACTGGGAGGTAGACCTGCCACTTGGAATCGGCTTACCATTCCTTCACAGGTGGCTGCAGAGGCACTATCAAAGTTGGCACAGCCACTCAGCACATCTAACTCACAGCCTGTCAGTGTAACCTTCACAACTCCTGCCTTACCTGCTCCACCTGTATCAGGTAGCTCTGCTCTGACTGCAGGTGCAATGATACCTCTAGGAGCATTAGTAGTGGAGGTGGTGATTTTTTCACCTGACAAGAGCTGACTGGGCTGATGAAGAGCATTATGGAGAGAGGCCTCAGGGTCAGAATCAACAGAGTTGAAAATGTCCTGCATCAGACTGTGGCAATGATACCATGTCCCACACTGACACAGGTGACAGTGACTACAGTTCTGATGGTGAGATTGTCACTGTTCTCATCCTGGATGCGGATGTGCCTCTGAGGTCCCTTACATATCAGCCTGTCATGGTGTCCCCAACCTTTTGTGTCCAGAAACATCCTTGTCTGCCTTGTATATCCTGTATGTCAGCACTTGATGGCTAACCTACCCTACCTACCTGACCCTCTCATTCTTAAGCACTTCCCTCATTTATTTCTCTAAAATAAGTGTGCTCCTGTACTGCCACCCTTCCTGCAAGTAAATTCCTGTATTCTTTCCACACTGTCCTACCCTCTGCTAGCCACACCTATTTTCATCACTCTGCTATCAACCCCTTTTTCATATATTTAATCTGGTCAAAAAAATAGAATCACACACAGCAGATATGGCTGAAAATGGCCCATGGAAATCCTTTCACTTTTACCTTCAGCATTTGTGCAAAAGTTTGGCATCATGCACCGATGTTGAGTGATGGTGAATGGCATTTAATTTCCAGTGGCAAAAGCTGAAGATTTTAATTTCAGCTTCAGTAGTCCAGCTACTCTTGTGCACATGTGCTTTAATTTGCTGTGCATATGAATACAGAGTAAGGGCAGACGAAAGACACTACTGTGAAACAGTTAGTCTAAGAGTTCTTAGGCTGCTGGGTGTAATAAAGTAGAAGTTCCTCTGTGGTGTGTTGAGATAATTTCTTTGTCTGTAGACTTATGTTTTTGCATAGTGTCATGGGTTTGATTACAGTAGTAGGTCAAATGATTATTTCATAAAATGTTATATTCCAATCTCGTAGTTAACTGCAAACATCTGTATTTCTGTCCATTTTACACATTTCATTAACATACCATTTGAACATTGTGGCAAATCATCATTTGCAAAAATATTTCAGCTCCAACAAGGAGACTTATTACGTCCCCTTATCCTGCTTACGTCTTAACATAGGCTGCACTCTCCCACCCCTTCTTGCTCCCTACAGCAACCAATTTATTGTACAGCATGACAGAGTAATAAGGAGGAGGAAATAAGAATATCACATCATACAGATGGGCCTACATGTCCCACAAAAAATACTCTTGCTATTAATCTTTCCAGTTGTCTATCTGTCTCTCTCTTATCACCCATTCTGCTTAAGTATGTTATCACAGTCCTTCAGTTGTGTAATTTCAAGTACATGAAGGAGAAGTTCCTTATGGAGTGAAGAGAGAGCACTCAGATCTATAGAACTATTTTTGCATACTGTCAGGGGTTCTAATCCATGCATTAGCTAAGTGTTACTGACTCTTTTTACAACACTGTTTTATGTGTAGCTGTTGGCTACATATTGTTATGATCCAACATTATCCTGCTCCTTTCAAAATTGACTTGCTTCCTGCCTCCCTCTCACCCTGTCTATGTGTCTTCTTCCTTCTGTGGCCAAAACCGGTTTGCTATGTTCTGTTTTAATATGCCACAATAAAAGAAGGTTTCTGCTTGCCTTTAACCTTGTGCTGGCTCGTTTTGTGCATTTTGACTTATTTTGGATTGAGCCGTGCACTGGATCCACCGTGCGTGATTTTGGTTTGCTCTTCTTCCTTCTGTGCCATTTGTCTACTTCCCCTGCATTTGCACATCATCTGGTGCTGGGAAACAACTGCAACTGAGGCTAAATGGAAGTACACAGCTTATGGAAAATCTTGTGAGATTTTGCCTTTGGCTGCTTAGCTATGTATAGTCTGGTTACTCTAATTTTGAACAAACTGAGGAGCTGATGCACAGCATACAGATGTCATGAGGGTAATGAAGAGTAATGCATGCATTTTTGTTTTCTGTCATCTGTTGCTACACAGTAACTTTGTGAAGTAGAAATTCTTACATTGTGTGTTTAGATAATATTAGGCAATAGATGTTTCTTGAAATACTCTCAAGATTCAAACCAGATGTATGCCAAAGTGTTTTTGATTGTTTTGTATGACTTCCATGAGTGTAAATGTTGGTTACACCTTTTCTTAACACACCATTATCTTACTGCTATATTAATGTGCTTGCTCTATATTGTGAAGCCTGTCTTGTGCAGATCTTGCATGAGTAATTATGATAATAAAGCAAACAGCAATACAACATAAATATGTGCAGAAATGAAACAAACTAATCTGTTAGTATGACTGTATGTGTATTCCTGTCAGCAAGTGTCCACCTCTTTTCACCCCTTCTATGTCATCCAATAAGTCTTCTTGATTCCAAATCATTTCCATAAGTCATGTTTCCACCAGCAATATTATGCTTGGTCCCTTATGTGTTTCATAATACACTGGTGGTAGACATATAAAGATTGAAGAACTGCAACTGTCATGACAATGTGTAAATTATGACACCTGAAACATGGCCGTAACACATATCTGTTCTGTATTCTATCAGATTCAGATATGGTTGTATGTGTATATTGGCTAATATGTGTGAAAGTCATCAGAGAGCACCATAAACTACTGCTAATTCCTATTCTAGGTTCAACACCTCCAGATAAATTGCATGCACAAATGATTTGCTATCAGAACTGCAATAAAGTTTGTCAGTGCTGTGTTTTAGGCAGAGACTAAAAGAATTAAAACAAATAATTATTTGTTAGAGTTGCCCAACATCTGTCTGTCTATATTGAATTTTGAAAACAAGTTATCTGGATTTCAGAGTGATGTTGACTCAATTAAGTCATTCCATTAATGTATGTCTGCACTCTAATGGTTAATAATAGTTTTACGATGCTGGGTAACTTGCACACATAATCTGTCACTGTTATTCTGCAGTGAACTGTATTATTTAGGAAGTGTCTGTATTGTCAATCCACATTATGCAAGCATGAAACAAGATGAGTGTACAATCATCCCAGAATGAAGTGGCAGAAATGCTTGACTGATAATCCACTGGTTTACAGCTGTGATTATAATTTGCACCCCATACTGTGGAACAGGTACATGTTCCTCACAGTAATACAATGTACATGAAGGACTGTAAATAAATCTTAGCAGTAATGTATGTCGTTGCATGGGACAATTGCAGTGCTGTTACCATAACCTGTTCACAAATATGCATTTGTACCAAAATCTGTGATGCACAGTTCCAGCTGCTCCAAACAATGAATATTTACTAATTACAAATTTGCATTTTTATTAACATCATTAAACTCAGGCTTCTCTTGTGGCACTTGCAACTCATAATGTGCTTCTAGATTGTGTAACTATAGGTAGGATGTTCAATTGTGTGTGTGTGTGTGTGTGTGTGTGTGTGTGTGTGTGTGTGTGTGTGTGTGTGTGTGTGTGTGTGTGTGTGTGTGTGTGTGTACCTGGGGTATGCTGATAACTCAATGTCCAATATGCTGTGCCCACAGCCATTGAGGATATGCATTTAACTTTGGACACAGCTCCTTCTGCACTTTATCCCACTTTTGCCACAAACATCCTCTGCATCCCACTGGTGAAGTTATCTTTTTAAAAGTATGGTATCTCCCCTTTAGAGTTAGACCTCCTGTGATGCTTGCAATTAATACTATGCTCTCTAAACTGTGTTACTAGATAGGAAAGATGTTATAGTCTCCCTGCAAGGAACATGTGTGTGGCTGCAGTATCAGTTTAATATGTTAGTAGAATAGATAACCAACATCGCTGTGAAATAAATGACACTGAGCAATAATAGAGCAAACAAAGTCAAACAACAATAAAATAGGCTGAGTGACAACCTCTGGCAGTGAATATCAATTACCATAAATATGTCTATTCAGACCAACTTCTACTCTTGTAGAACCATTTAAGAAAAAATGATTTGCTGGACCCTTAGGTAAAATAAGGTTCTTTTATTCAACAATTCCAGAACAGGTAAGCGCTTTCACCAAAATGACTTCTTCAGACCTCAATAGTGTTACAAAAATGAAAACACTCTCTATTTATATATAAGTCAATTAACTCACTAATTAACATCTTAATTAGGGAGTGAAAACATCACCTCAATTAAGTAAGATATACATAAAAACCTCAAAGAACCTATCTAAAAACTAATTATGCAAACAATGTTCACTTTAAATATTCAAACACATGTAAATAAAAACTATACATAAAACATTTAGGCACATATATAATGAAGTACATATAAAAGATTATAATAATGAATTATTTATTTGTAAGTCAGCCTCCTGTTTCTAAGTGCTGGCTTAATTGGTATCTTCTCATTCAAACCAGGATATAAATGTGCTTGAAGTTTAATTATCCATTTCATTTCATTCATCTTAGTAAAATTCCTAACATCACCACCTCTCAAACTAGGTGTATTTTTAAATATTACCATAAACTTGAATACATGTGAGGTATCAGTGTCTAAAGTGTGTTTTGAGAGCGCATTGGTGTGAGACTTAATACGTATCTGATACAAATGCTCTCTAATGGCAGTGTGGGAAAAGGACAAACTTTTTTATTTATCTAGTTACAAAGAGTTTGTTGAATAAAGGAACCTTATTTTAACTAAGGGTCCAGCAAATCATTTTTTCTTAAATGACTCTACAAGAATAGAAGTTGGTCTGAATAGATATCTTTATGGTAACTGATATTCACTGCCAGAGGTTGTCAATGAGCTTGTTTTATTGTTGTTTGACTTTGTTTGCTCTATTAGTGCTCAGTGTTGTTTATTTCACAGCGGTGTTGGTTATCTATTCTACTTTATTATTTCATCCTTTTTATCACCGCTGTGAGACCATAGCAGATGCTAAAGGCTATATTGTGGAATTGCCTTATAATCCTGATAAATTCGTTAGAGAAAGAACATCTCGTATTCGAATTTTGGATTACATTACGAACAACGTCAACCCGCTACTTGGCTTCACAGGAGTGAGCCTCGGAAGTGGAGAACAACATAACAACATTGATTTTACAGCTCTTAATGATGCAGTAGCAGCCTTAGAAATGAATATTTTGAAGTTGAAGTGACTTCAACTTCAACGCTTCCACTTTGAGGCATGTATTAGCAGAAAGGTTATGCCACATGGTCTTCATGTTTTGAAGATGCCGACCACCGGTGCAACCTACCCAGAGTTGCTGTATCATTGGCAGCAATTAAACATAGAGGTGAGCCTCAGTTACATGTCTCTTTTAAATGAGTTTTTTGCTCATGAAGAGAAGAACTTGCTAGTATTGATTCAAAAACAACAAACTGATTTATATATATGTTATCCGGAGACTTTAGTCAATCCGTTGATGGAATGCCTTTTGGATAGCATCTCCCTGTTTGAGAGACACTTGTTGGAACAGAAGAAGCATAAGCTTCAAAGGGACTTACATGATTTTTCTCACGGCCAAGTTTTTACTTGGCCGAGAAATACTAACTCTAATATTCATAATAGACAATCTAGCTATAATGGTACAACTAATGGTCATTTGTTTGAATCAGTATCAGACCATTTAGGTCCTACACCTATTAGTAAAAATGTATCTACCTCTAAAAGTGCCGGAATTAATGTTGATGTAGATGTGCATGATAATAGGGATATTTTAAGCAATGTCAATTGTGGTGAAACCACTCCCAGTGTGAGTTCAGGGGATGAAAGTTTGGCTAATAATAATATCCATACTGGAATGAATCACATTCTGTCTGAATCTGGTGATTTAGTAATAGATAATGTTGAAGGCAGTAATGGACCTAATTTGGGCCACATTTCGTACCCAATTTTCCATCGAGTTGCTGAACCACTGGTCCTTAAGAAAACCACCAATAATAGTAGTGGTAGTAGTAGTGGGAGTATACATCCTACCCCTTTCCCGATTTCCAACATGTACAATTGGGACAGAAGTTGCTCTATGAGCAGGGGGAGACAAAAAAGAAAAGCCCCAGTAGGAGATATAAAAGGACCCACCCTGAAGAAGATGTGGGAAAAGGTAGTAACAAATTAGTGTGGAATCTTTCACACAGACCATTAGATAAGTCTGAGTTGGAGGTCCACCTATAGTAGTCTTTCAGATACCATTCTAGATGTCAAATTATTTGCGCGTAATGTTCAACTGAAACTGTTATTTGATAATGTTGAAAGTAACACCTATGTTTCACAATCATGGAAACCTAGTGTATTTGTCCATAATTTGCATCCTTTAGTGGATGCCTTTTGCAAGACTGTAGAAGATGACTTGTATACCTGTTATAAAGATATACCACCTATTAAAAATAAGAAGAAACATAACTTATCCTTCCAACAGAAGAGGGCCTTAGATAATTTAAGGAGAGACAATAACATATCAATTAGACCAGCAGATAAAGGTGGCCCATTGGTTATTCTGGATAACAAAGATTATAAATACTATATGCGTGAGATGTTACAAGACACTGTTTTCTACATACCAGTTAGTGAAAGTGATGTTCAAAAACGTGTCCATGGTTAATACTGTATTACAAGGACTTCTTACAAGTGGAGCCATTACTATTGAAATGTTTAGTTTTCTGTTAGTTGAACACCCTTTAATTCTGACTATACAAGGGCTCCCAAAAATACATAAAGACCCTGTGAAACCACCTATGAGACCTATAGTGGCAGGTAGGGGGTGGGTTACCGAGCCCCTCTCTGTGCTTGTTGAGAAAATGTTGAGATCTGTAGTTAATTTAAACCATTTTGAGAGATACTAAACAGTTTGTACTTGATTTATACAAAGAAACAGTTAATATACCAGCTCATTTACCATATATTCTAGTAACTATGGCTGTTAAGTCCCTGTTTACGATGATACCTAACCAGCATGGAATACAAAGTATACATTGTTATTTAACCAACTATACTCATTTCTTGGATGCCAAAATTGATCTCATTTGTAGATTACTTAGAACAGTGCTGGAAAATAATATCTTCTTATTTGATAATGAATTATTTCTCCAGAAGGATGGCGTAGCTATGGGCACTTCATGTGCCAATAGCTACGCCAACCTCGTAATGGCAGTGTGGGAAAAGGACAAACTTTTTCATTTATCTAGTTACAAAGAGTTTGTTATATTTTACAAGCGCTTTGTAGATGATATGTTTTTTCTCTGGAAGGATAGTGAGGCTGATTTGGATAGATTTTTGGATGAAGTGAATTCTCTCACTGATTACCTGAAATTTACCATTACTATGCCCTGAGATAGTATTTCTTTTTTAGATGTATTCATTGATCGTTTGATCAATGGTCAATTGAACACAGGGGTATATAGGAAATCATGTTATAAGAAGATATTGTTGCACAGACAGAGTATGCACCCTTTTTTCATTTTTAAAAATATAGTAAAAGGACAAGTTATTCGAGCTTCTAGATTGAATCCAATACAGTTTAATTTTGAAAAAGAACTGATTGTCCATAATAATAGATTAGTAGCAAGGAAATATAATGATAGTGAGATAAGATATCGTTTCCTTAGCATAGAGAACATAAGATCTAGTAGAGCTTGCACTTATTTTTCAGAAGAAGGGAATCAGCAGTATTCAGAGTCTAGCAATTCTGATACTTTTTATACATCTACACAGAAATTGTCATTGTTTTTTACTCATGATGTTTGTCAGAGCAAAGATAATACCCGGGATTCATGAAGCTCGGCGCAAGGCCGGCGTTAGGCTTGTGCTGACCGTGCAGTGTGCAGATGGTGCAGTAGTGCCATATGCATATTAATGAAGGTGCGCTGCCGCCACATCCACGTGCACAGCAAACGAGCACGAGTGCATGGGGTGTGTCGAAGCGCCACACAGAGGCATAGAAATATCGGCTATTTACATGCAACCTAAATTGCTAAATATTACAGTCTGCCTGCAATAGTAATCACACCAGTCAGTGTCCGTGGATACTGAAACGTATGCAAAGAATGCAAGACAGTTCTTGCGAACACAAAATTAAGAAGCAAACACAAATGCACGTAGCCGAATATCAAGTCTCCATCCCTCGAACAAATGACATTTAAAACCGTGTGCCTGTATTCTAATGCAGTGTTGATAGTTATACCAAGTGGAAGAGAAACGCATCGTGTTAGCACGCTGCCACTAGCTAAGTCTAGCCCAATGGTCAGGGTTACCACCTGTCCCACATTGTGAGGGACAGTACACATCTGGGCAGTTGTGTCCATACCAAAACCATTATAAATGTAAAATATCCTGCAACCGTATGACATAATTATGGCCCACATCACATGTAATAGTTATTACCATTTTTACCGTTTGTAACATACCTACATGTTACAAGAAATATAATAAGCAAGTAAACGAAACAGAAGAAGCATATAAACTGCTACAACAATAAGATAACATGTAGGCATAAAACAAAAGTACTATCCGCTGACCATGGGTATGTGCTGTCCTGTAGAATCTGATTTGTGTCCGGAATATATCCCATCCTGGCCATATGAAAAGGTGGCAACCCTACCAATGATCAGAGCATTCAGCCAAAATCTGCCCATTTGCGGTCCAAGACGTTCTTGTCAGGATGTGTCAAAGATGAACGGGTATTACACAGGTGTACCTACCATGTCATGAAAGATAAGTATTTGTGTGTACCTATGTGCGTGATGTACAGCATGTGGAAGGTGAAAAATGCTAGGGTAGTCCTCACAACCATACAGGTACCAGAGCTATGTAGTGTATGCAATGTGTTCCCTTGACCGTACCATGGGCCATCAACCAGAGAAGGGATGGATGGAGTGTGTGGAATATGGGTGTGGGGGGGTGGGTAATGTAATAATCCGCAAAGGCGAGACTGTGTTGGATGCACAATCAGTGAACTGGAGGTGTATGAGGGAGCAGTGGGTGAATCAGAAAGAAACAAAAAGAACAAACATACACATCCACAATACAACCTGACAGGCCATACTGTAGAACACAATCAAACAAACATATGAATATTAAAATGCGTGATACACATGTACAGAAATGTCACCGGCAAATACCCACATAATGGTCTGGATGGAACTGAGCCATCCAACTGCAACACACCTGTATGCATAATTGAATACCCATCATCCCCTCTACAGCACACAACCCCCCCCCCCATTCCTGAACGTCCACCAAATCCAGCCATACTCGGGCTACTAGCTTGGCCCAGCCATATCTGCACATAGTGACCACTACTCATATCTAGTAGGCAGTGTCACCCTAGGCAGTGTCAGGATTGCAAACTATGTA